>NC_134405.1:222558941-222763941 GCF_038048845.1 Mixophyes fleayi
ATAACAGTGCATTTTGTATTGCAGGTTTAATGAGCATTTTAATGTGTTTTATTTGACTATTGAATTGTAACTTTTTTTTTAGCTTTTCAATCTTATACCTATTATTTAAACTCTTATGTGATATAGCAACATTTCCATGGTGCATGTTTATTCAACAGATCACCATCCCTCACGAAAATGTGGAGCTTGGACACCTAACCTTCAACATTGAAAAAAAAACCAATCAAATATGGTTTGTCACACTTGGGGTACTATCTGTCAGTCCACACAAACTATTGTATTGGAATTTATGTTAATGGATTTTTCTTTTTAAGAAACAAATACAAATGTTGGGACCAGATACTTGGGAGGGAATCAAAAGTGTACCTTTGATTTCTACTAAATCAAAATGCTGCTGGAAGGCCTGTGTCTGCAAATATGGAGCTTATCAGATGTGTTTTTTATAGGCAGAACAGTTTTAACAATAATGTTGATGATTGTTGTGTTTATAGCAAAACTTAAGGCTTTCCTTTGTGTACTAACAGGCCAGGCTGGGACATGTCTGGCTCGCCTGAAAATAATAATTAATCAAGGTGGATTGCAAATGTCCATTGCATCCAGAAGGCAACTGACATGGACTTGTAGACTTTTTCAGCTTGTAAGTATATATTTATGGTCCTATTATGTCATTTGTGGACTTGTGTTACAGTTAAGATAACATATTGTAGATTTTAATGCTTGAAAGTACAGGTGTGTACAAAGAACACAGGCAATTAATTTGTTACTTTAAATTGGCCCAAGGTTGTTTGCTTTCTATCTGATATTTGAAACATAGACAGGCATTATGGGTTCCTGCATGAGCTGCCTTGCTACACTTCTAAGCAATGCTTAGAAAGTTGCTTACTGTAAATGTATTATCCCCAATTATTATGTAGAATGTTTTGGAGATACTCATTCAATTGTAACTCTCTGCTGCTTTGGACACTGATTAACACCCTACATATCCTTCACTCCATTGTCCATCTAGACACAGGTCTCTTTTGGGTCACTTGCTACCTAGATAACTGCTCCTGTAGCAAAATCTCCCTTCCAATATCACTCTCTATTGAGGTTTGGCAATAAATCATTTTGTGTATAAATTATGTAGATTAATATGGAACACCAGCTGTCCCAATGTTTGGTAGGATGTGCCCATGGTGAATGCAGTGGATGAATGAAAGTATCTATAGTGTTTTGAATAATATGTAAGAGTAAAGGGTTGTTGCTGGTCGAAATTTTACTGTCACAAAAACAGTACTTTTGTGAGGTTCATTTGGTGCTCTGGCTTGTGCACAATAGGCAATTTGCAACTTTATTTTGTGGTGGGACTTTCAAGGCACAAATGATGCAAAACACACAGCTAAATCAAGCTATATGAAAAGCTCACAAGGCAGTATTACAGAGAGTATTGTGTTGAACCTTAAAAGATATTTTCCAGGTTACATTACAGGGGACACCTTCATGTGCACCAAGGCATATACTAAGTACATTCTTATACGTTGTATGTGAGCTAATCTTGCTGAAGCAATGTTTTGTTTTTACATTCAACAGGCCAAGCTGGTGTGCCTTTTGGAGTTCAGCAGTTCGTGTGTCACTACACTACACGTTGAAGTATTTCTCCAATGCTGCTTATGTTTCTTGACTTTGCCCAGATTGTCTACTCTTAATGCAAGTAACTTGGGCACACAGACCACTGTCTTATTTGCTATGTATTCTGCTGCAACTATAGAATCATGTTTGTTAACAATAAATGTGACCATGCATGAGTGTCATCAAGCACTCCCAATCAAGTATCTGCTGACTACTCCACTGCTGTGCTTTGTATTGTCATACACAAGAATCCATACATAGTCCTTTGGGGCATGTTTAGGCACATGTCTACTTGTCCAATATATTGATGGCATGTTTGGTTTTTGGGGCATTAGCCACATAATGGCCCTCCCCTGAATTCACACTATATGTAGTGGTTTTAACCTTTAATATTAGAGATATTTGTGTATTTAGTATAGTCTCTTTGGGTGTAGCATGTTTTAGAATGTGGCATTGTGCACATTCAACATGGTCTATGCACTTATAGAGATGAGCAAAACACCTCTGTCAGTGTTTCTTAAATGTTGATGGCATTGGCTGGCACACTTCCTAGACTAGGACCTATTGAAAGCAACAGGCCCAAAAAACACTTGCAACTTACACAGCTTCGTTTGGAATTGTGGCCACAGACAAATGCTACACACAGTCCACTTATTCAAGGCCAAGGTCTTTGTGTCAGATGCAAGTTCTGCATATGTTGGAGTTGGTCTCCACCAGGCCCGGGCTGGGAGAGGCGTGGCCAGGGGGGGGGGGGGGGCACACAGGCGGCCGCATCCCCTGTCATGTGATGCGGCCGCCTGTGCGCTGATGCATCTGATGTCATCAGATGCGGCCGCGGGGGGAAAGCACTGTATTTTGCAGCCGGGGGGCGGCCGGCCTACCCCCCGGCCCTAACAGCGGCCTGACCGAGCGGCCCGGTCTCCACATGACTTTGTATTTCCCTTTTGGACAGCACTGTTGGGTGTTACACTTAAGCTATATTGTGTATTGGTGCGGTCATGCAATGTTCCTTTGCAGCAGCACACATATACACACTTTGAAGCCTAGTAATATGTGTGTGAAATCTCAGGTTTTTAGTTTGCACACACCTGTCATATTGTGTATTTTGTGGCCTTGAAATTCAGGGGTACAAGTATTATGGATGTGAACTAAAATGTTCATATTGGGGTGTAAGAATTAGTTATTTTGCACTAGCATTCACATTGCTAATGTGCCTTGCAAAAAGCTAACCTTAAAACACAATCATGTTGGGAATATCTGCAAGTAGTGTGTGTGAGTAATTTCTATGTTGGACATATTTTGTGTAGAGTAAGATCAATGCCTGCTTTAATGTGTATGTGTGTTAGCTCAAATACTTTCAAAGTGTGACACATAATACCACTCTGAGGCCACAATGTAATTCTCCTCACGCAGCAGAGTGACCATACTCCAGATTGGCAAGCAGTAAGTACTGAACACTGGCACACAATCTGTAGTGAGAATCAAAACCCCAGGCCAAACAAAGTGGTTGACACAAAGGTGCATTTAGAATTATATTCAATCAATAAGCATAGTTTGGTGTGGCTAAGTACTTAATAGGCTAGGAATATGCTATGTCTGCATGGCCATCCTGTGACCAACAGGCACTGTGGTTTGTAAAGGAAAGCACTACTAAGAGGGCTAATGTTACCTGTGCACAACCATGACAACTTCTTGTAGAATCCAAAAATTGCATGCACCAAACTAAAACGCATATTTCAATCCAAATGACAGGTAGGCAAAGCACTCCCCAAATATTTGTACTGTTCTACTTTGAAAAGCCATTACACAACTACAAATCTATACTCCAGTTCAAACCTTTTAATGTCAGCATCAAAACCAAGTTACCGCAAGGGGAAAACTGACACTATATGGTGTAAGATTTTCTTACTATCCCCATGTCCCCTTAGAGTGTCTGCTGTAGCCTAGCACATATTAACACCAGTAATTCATACTGCTGGTACTCATTCCCATAGCATCTCTGAGCTCAGTTCCATTTGATGCTTACAATTGGACAGATACACTGTATGTTATTTATTTATGTTAATATGATGCTTCCTATTGTTTACTTATGCCTAATGGGTAATTGTATATGTATTCTCAATAAAACACATCAGTAACATGTATTTCCAGGTAGGCCCATTTTGCATTACCCATTTTTACACGTTTGCCAAATCTCTGTCCCAAAAAACTCATGTCTACAGTATGCCAGAACCTGCTCAGTGAAATTGTACCTTTGCAAGGAGAGGAGAAAAAGGACAAGTGGGATTAAAAAAAATGATTTAATTGAGAAGCCAGGTGTACATTGATGTTTCCTCACTGCAAAGCATAGAGTACTCGTTTTGTCTGCGACGGACGCCATATTTTTGGTGGGGGAGAGAACCATTACACACAGGTGTCAGAAAGATCCGCGTGAGACGTGAGCGTGCCCATACGTGCTCAGAGAACCAATCAGAGCGCTGAGTCCTCCATTTTGTAAAAAATTATTTTTTGGACATAGCAAAATGAGGGCAGCTATTTTTTCACGCAGGGAGCTAAGGTGCCTCACTGCAGGCATGGACAATGTCCCCTCTAGCCGCTATGTCTCTAATGAGATAAAACTCCAGGCGTATGAGAGGATCCGCAGACGTCTCCGCCTGCGGTACAATCGCAGCAGGACCATCGTCCAGCTCCAGAAGCGCTGGAGTGATCTCTGGCGCCGTCAGCCCCAGTTGTTGGCTGAACTCCGTCAGGACATCACAAGAAGTGAGTTCTCTATTAATCTCAGAAAACGTGTCAATAAATATTTTGAGTATATGTATCCACCTATGTTCACCCAAATCACTGGACATGGATTAGTCAGTAGGCCAGTAGTATGTTTTGGGAGTGTTGTAGTCAACACATGCAAGTATGGAGCAAACCTGCAAACTCTACACAGATGAATCAGGACTTGAACTCCTGACCCCAGTGCTGTGAGAGCAAAGTGCTAACCACTAGGCCACAGAGATATTCTGCATCCGTATACTAAAAACAAACATTTGTGGCAGGTCATGTGAAATGCTTTGTGTTTATCATGTTTAGCTCCTTGCTTTTGTAGTAGCTAATATTTGTGTCTGCTGGCAATGAGATTTTAGTTACATTTGTCTGATCACATGATTATCGTACTACTATTGGTTTGTTACACTGGAGAATCTGTTTACAATACCCTCTTTATTTGTGCCTTGTTTACAACAGACCGGGCCTGGTTTGCTCGCCGCCAACTACGGCGGGAGGAGGAGGGAGAGGGAGCCTGAGGGGGCAGTACAGGCTGAGGCCGAGCAGGAGGCGGAGGGCCAGGAGGAGGGGGAGTCAGATCCCCACGGCCAGGCGGAACAGGAGGATGATGGGCAGCTGGTGATGGATGAAGAATCCGAGGCATCAAGAGATAGTAAGTATTTACTGGAAAGGCTTGTCACATTTGGATAACATTGCGATGTCCATTAAACTTTTAAAAAATCCCTGCTGTCACACATGTGGATTAAATGGTGACCTACATGTCACAGTTTATAAACATCATGGACCTACAAATGTTATTTTCATTCAACACTCAAACCACAGGCAGAACCATATTAACACATGAGCACGCAGGGCAGGGCCAACACAAATGTGACCGATAGCCTTGTAAACTTGTCCGTATATTATTCTTTATTTTTGGACTTCAAATCTAAGCCAAATGAATCAAACCTGTGAGTGGTTGTGTAGGTATTGGCCTACTGTAGTGCTTTGTCCTGGGGCCTATAATGCTGTTAATACCACCATGTCCACGCCCCTCTCCCTGGGGCACACCAGATTGTAGTACATCTATCAAAATGCAACACCAAAGCCTTAACAACGTGTATTGTGCGGCCAAATGCATCTGTATCTACAGGCCTAACATTTGAAAGTAATGTAACAGTACACATCTCTAGTAAATCCTGTCTGTTTGATCAAATAGGTATACATGCATGCAATGTTTATTTTCTGATTTCTTTCAGCACCCATGGAGGAAGCTGCCAATTGGCCTCCACCACCACCGACTGCAGCTGAACTTATGGCCCACATGGGCCAAATTGTGGAGGACCTGGAAGTCCTCCACAACCGTATAGGGCAAATTATTGCCAATTTACGTTTTAAATTGGCCTACTGGGCCTCATTTTTGTCTTGATGTTTTTATTTTGTTTTTTGTATTGTATATGTTAAGTTTTATGTAAATAGTTGAAAATCATTGTTTCATTTTAAAAATATATGTTTATACAAAAAAAAACCTTGGTGTGTGTGTCTTTATTCATCTCATTACACAACATGTGGGTATAAGGATAAATGTTCTGTCTTCACTATAATCTTCTCTTTAGCCTGAATATAATCAGACAGACAGCATAACCACTCCTACTTCAATGTTGTTTATTCAAGTAGTTAAGAAAGTTATAATTCAAGTGGTAAAACTGTAATACAGAAATAAGGAAATACATTCACAACATGAACAAATGTATTGTAATGCAAACATGAAAACACATGGCAAAAATGCATAACTAGGGCGCAATCTTACCATTGATGCTGTGCTAAGGGGAGAGATATACTGCACCTCTTGCTTCTAGCATGTAATATCTAAAATGGAGACTGTAGCTACCCATGGTGCATTGGTGAATAAACTACAGAGGCTCTGAGAGTGCAATTTAAGTTAATACCAAACTGACCACTAGATGGAGTTTACACAGAATACATACATATATAAATACATAACTGCTGAAGGCATAACAATAAAAGAGAATATATATAATAATCCGAAAAGAGTAAGTAAGAAAGAAGATTTGCTTATAACATCATTTCTATAGCACAAAAGGATTTCTTTAGCTGTTTGCATGTAATCCAAAATGAACATGTGCCCTCCACGAACAAGCCACCCCTATAAGAGGTATTGCATCTGTAGGCCCTGTGTGTAAGATAAATTCCCCAAAGTCAAATGCCCTAGCTAGTTACCACTTCCCCAAAATACATATGTCATTGTAGTGATAGTCCAAGGTTACGTTCAAGTATCAGAGCAAAGCCAGTCACACATTGAAGAGAACCTCGAAAGTGTACCCGTAAGTGGTGTAAGGCAGAAGTGCAAGCGAAACAAAGGACCATGGTACTGGAGTGTGGTGAGCGTTCTGTTTGGATAAAGCAGAGTACATGACATAACGTGTACGCCGTGGATCCAGATAAAAGTCGGTTTGCAGGCAATGTTGCATTTAACTTAAAGGAGGCTGACCCCTACAAACCCCCCCTCTTAGTCCATTCATAGTAATAAATGTCAGCATGGACATAATAATGTGCATGTGAAGTGTGGGCCCTGAGGCTTTTCGAAGTCCCCCCCAAAAAATAATTTTCTAACAATACAGGGGACATATGAGGGCATTTTTTTGGAATGTGGTTGAGCGTGTATAACAAATCAAAATAAATAATAAAAAAAAAAAACATTGTGTGAAGTTTCTGCATTTCTTGTTAGCATAATGAATCCTGTCCACACAATAGTTGTGGGTATGCTTAGTATTTGAAGTCATGGCTGCTATGTTGTGAGTCCAAAGTGCTAACCAGTGAGCTACCTGCGAGATGGGTATTTTGTGAGTACTTTGTGTGAATAATGAAGAGTACTATTAAGTGTAAGGTGTCTGTGTAGCACGCATGCTGTATTGTTGGTGTTGTCTGTGGTTTTTCACATCTCAGGTTAGGCTAGTGGGTAGCTGTCCCACTTTCCATACAGTCATTCATGAGTTCTAATCCAGACAGTAACCCTTCCTCTGTGTGGAGGTTGTATACACTCTTGTGTGTATCCTTTATGGAAGAGTATGCTATGCATTTTGCTGAAAAGGCAAGATGTATTTACACCACATACATTTTGATATATTCGTTAGTCATGTGTTTTTAATGTAGGCATGTCCATGCATTTTGCGCACTATACGGCGACTTGAAATCCTAAACACAAAAAGATCGTGAGCAATGTGTTTGTTAAAAGTGTCTATTACGCTAATTAGTAGCAAAGGAAAAACAACGTTCAGAGTGTTGCACATCATTGTTATTTGGCAGTGATTAATGAGTAAAGAGCTATCTCTTAAAAAAAAGCCCCAGGTATTTGTGTTGTGTTGTGTATAAACAAACTGTTGGCCCCTCCCACAGTGGGCGTGAAGTATACATTGCTTAGCTTCCCGTCAATCAGTTGATAGCCGTCGCTTGTGCTTATACCATGCTTAAGGATCCGCAGGTGGGTGTGTTTTATAGCGTTTGCACTGCTTATTTCCGTGCCTTAAGTGTTTCTGGACCACAGGAGGGTGTGTTTTTGCTGTTTGAGAGGCTTATTTTGATCGCACGAGGGATTTCTTTACTCAAAATATGCATAGCAGATGCGTATGCATTTGCGTTCCTTGATAAATCGGGCCCCAGGTTATACACAGATATAGCAGTTAACCTAGATTAAGGTATACAGGTGTAAGACATGTGTGACAAAGTATAAAGTGTGATTTAACTTACATGCTTTGACAGTGTCTTTTCCACAGTTAACAGCAGAACTGACAAGGTGTGTCTGTAGTAAAGAGGAATTACAGAGCACCTGAGGAAACTTCCTTCTAAGGGCAAGGTGAAACTGCTGCCTGTCCATCAGGCTAAGGCTATGGGAGGAGTTTCAAGTATAGAAGCCTGTTTTGTGCTGCCATACTTTTTGACGGATACCAAACAATGGCTGGTGTCTGGACAGGAGGATTATGTCTAGCCAGTGAAAGGTTTCCTGGTGTCATTCTGATGGAGAGTGTATGCTGTGTTATTCTGATGGAGAATGTATGCTATGTTATTGTGATGGAACAATAAAGCACTGTTGTCAGCAAGAAGTTGTTTGTGTATGCATCCCCTAAGGGTGCCCAGGTCACAGTACATACTACAATACGCATCAGGGAAACTTTGAGACACATTAGGGAATGCACTTCTAGTGCTCTGTTACCGTGAAAGATTTTGTATACCTTTTAACTAGAATTGTTGGTATGAGCCCCTATGGGCGTATGTTTACGGCAATGCTTTTTGAACAATGACATTCAGTTCTCTATTTTTTCATAACCATTTTACTTTAACATTTGCATATGTTATTAAATGAGGGCTTGTCCCCTCTGTGAGTTTGCTATCTACAGGCAATTCAAAATCTGAAGCAAAAAAAAAAAATCTGTCTTCCCCATTTATGCGATAGCTAACAACATTCTGGCAATCTAACAGCATACCGAGTAGCTGTCTGTCAACTCTGAAAGCCACTTGCCCTTGCCCTTTGCCAGTTCTTCTCACTGATATAGAACATTGATGTGGACAAGGGAACAGCAATGACCATGATTAGCATGCTGCCTGGCTGTTTAGTTTGCTAGCATGGAAAAGTATTACAATAGACGCAGAGCCTCTCTCAGACAGGAGGGTTTTTTTATGTAAAGGCTATTGAAAGCCTGTCACAAAATGTTATGCTATAGCTGACTCTACATTTTATCAATAGATGTTCAAAGGTATGTATTGTGTTACATTGTGCAACATGCATTCACTGTTTTTCATTCCATATATGCAGGTTCACAAACAGAGTGGGATGAACAAGTTCATATATATTCAGAAATCTCTTTATTGTTCAACAGTAGAAAAGTCAAATAAAAATGCCTTTGCTTTCTGCATATTGGAATCAGAGGCTGTACAATTACATTGAGTATTATGCTAGAGACTTTCTTTAGAATTATATTGTTGCATTGTTGTGACACTAGACAAGTCGCTTTGTATTCCTGTATTGAAGACATGAAAGTGACTTTTAATTGCAAATTGGCTTGTTAACGGTGACTGAAAACTGATACTATGTTGTGTCCAATGACCTGGGTCAATGTGCTAGATAGAGCCTGTTCACATACACTGTGGTAAATTGTTATTTTATGCATGAGGATCTTGCTGCTGTTTCATTTTAAATTTAAAAGCTGCAGGATAATTTGTGAGGAATCTAAGTGGAAATGTTGAAAGTAGTTTGTCTATGTAGCCTTATCATCCCTGTCCAAATTAATTTTTGTTTAGTAAGTTTGAGATTGTTCTATCCCACAAAAGCCCCTATTCATCAACATGAGTCAATAACAATGATTTTCTATCGTCAATTATTGCAGCAATAAAAAAAAAAGTTTTTGCCACAATTTTCAATAAAAATATCCCCGGATCAGCTGAATGATATTCAGCTGCCTGGCAATACTAGCTGGCATTGGTAAGAGTACTCTTGACATATATGCATGATCAAAGTTCACTATGTGGGTGAATGTGCTTTTGGTTCTCTCATGAAATAGCACAGTCCAACATTGCTCTCCTCACCCCCTTCCTATCCACATAACCAAGCCTGCCAGAACCCTTTATTGCATACCTATTCAGTTTCTCTGCTGTTGCCATCTTGAGATGGCTACAACGAAAGGAGGAAAGCTGTCAGAATCCCATTGATAGGGAGAATCCCTTACTCTGGAAAACAAAATACCCATTTTCGCCTGAGAAAGGGCTTTTATCCCGTTCTTAAACAGGCCCCTATGGATTTCCCTAACACTCCTTTTCCTCTCTCAGATCATAACATCAGATACAAGCTCTCTGCCAGTACTTTTAAACTCTCTGCTGTTAAACTCTACTAAACTTCCTCATACCCTCAGACATCTCAATACTATTAATTTTCAACAGCATTCCATGTCTCTGAAACACCTTCTATCCCCAATTTCTACATTTCTTCTGACATGGCAGTACCATATTTTCACCAACCCTAGTAACAGCCCTTAACCAAGTCGCTCCAGCTACTCTTCACATTTTTCGAACTCAGCTTCAAAATTGATGTTAGTTGTTATACCCTAAAATAACACAGCATCAAAAACTTCTCACAAAGTAGAACATCATTGGTGTAAATTTTGTACTTCTAAAGATTTTCTCACATATACTGCTATTCACTCCATTTAATTTGTTTCAAACTATCTTCTTGACCACTGCGTTGGTTACGGATTCCCGCTGACGAGAATTTCGACAACCTTTATTCATACAAAAAAACAAATGTAATTGTGGGGAAACGAGGTATTAATATCACCTCCACCTGTCTGCACCACGTTTCTCACAAACTGCGAACTATAAAAACATATAATTTTTCTAGCCCTCTGGTTCCCCATATTTGTCAGTCATATTTAAGCTTGTATATATTCTATTTTGAAAGCAGTTAAAATGTCTGCCAGCTAGTTTTGTTATCTTGCAGACTAGTCCATTGTTTCAGCCTAGGCAAAATGATTATTGTCCACCAGTCCTGTATGAATGTACATCACACCAGGGGGTCACTTGTCTTTGTTTAGCTGTGGGTCTGTGTGTGCTAGCATAGGGAAAAAGCCCACAGACAGAGTTCTTTGTTTAACTACAGAGGATTGCATGTAAATGTCTGGATTGTAATCTCTCCTGTTTAAACAAACTCTACTGTATAGCCACAGAACAATACCTGTCCCTAATTAAATCAGGAGTGGCTCATCTGCTATCCCTTTGTCTGTAAGTTTACCTGTGAAAAGGTAAATACAGAAAAGAACCAATCAGGCAGGTCATGAAATTGCTGATGATGTCATTTTTGGGCTTAAAAGAAAGCTCCAAACGACAGCAAATTGGCATTCAGTACCAAGTGATAGCTGAAGTCAGGCTGGCGTTAAGATATAGATCTCTGCCACTGACAGGAAAGGGACAATCGGTCCCTGGAATACTGCCGTTGCCCTAATTTACCTCTCCACATCGTAGGAAGCTGTGTGTTCGCCAAAAGCGGAGTGACAGTGACTTAGGGCTGCTACCTTTGCTGGTAGCCTTAAAGGAGAGAGGGGGAGAAGCTTGGATTGATAGACAGCCGTCCCTGAAAGTGACAAGGATACTGGTGAGGTGTTTTCATTATACCCTGTATGTTGTCTGTGTCAGACTGTAGTGTTATTTGTTTTAAGTTATTATTTAAATATGTTTATTGCTTTTTGGTGCTACCATTTTGTTAAATAAACTTGTTTATTTTATTTTGGATATTTGCCTCGGTGATTTTGAACCTTGGGTAGTGTCACGGATCTCAAACAGAAGTACAGCTAGGAGTCACGAATTTGGTGAAAACACTCTGTGTTTATTTGCAGAGAGGTATTAACAACAGGTAATAAGGAGCAGTGATAAATACCAGGTTCCAGCTGATGCAGAGAGTAGCATGAATGTCCAGAAACAACCAGGTAAACGGTAATGCAGGGTAGCAGAGGGTAGGTATTAACAACAGGTAATAAGGAGCAGTGAAAAATACCAGGTTCCAGCTGATGCAGAAAGTAGCATGAATGTCCAGAAACAATCAAGTAAGGACAACAGGAAATTACATCAGGATTGGACAACAGGAAAGGACATCACAGGATGGGACAACAATAACCAGCCCTGTGTGCTGGGAGTGACAGGTATATAAAGGGAAAACCACACCCAGGTGCATGGGATAATTGGTGAACAAGTTAACCCCTGAGGCAAACAAGAAAGGCATAATAGCAGCACCTCTGGTAATCAGAGGTACTGCTGCAATACAATACAATAATAGGACACAAAGGGCAGGAGCTGCCATGCAAAGCAGCATGTAATGCATAAGCTGAGGGCAGATCGTGACAGTACCCCCTCCCTTAAGGGCGGATTCCAGACGCCTAATTACCAGAAATGTCTGAATTCATAGGAATCATAGTCCAGAATTGGGGGCCCGGCAGAAAAGTCCTCGTCCAAGGGCGGAAAGGCAAAGGAGACCATGCCAGTTGCCAGTTCAAGAACTGCAGAAGCTCCTCTCCTCTTACGTCCTCCTCTCTTACGGGACTTTCTCGGAATTGGGGCCTGAGCCAACTGAGTGGAGCACAAAGGTATCTCTTGGCCAGGTGAGATGGATGGTACTGGTGATATTGCAGATACCCCGCAAGATGGTATAGCAGGGACATTTACGAACTTGTTGAAAACTGCCTCAATAAAGGATTGAAAGTCCGATAAAATGGGGTGATCCGTCTCAATAAATGGGTTTGCCCAATCTAATGCCTCTCCTCTAAAATGGGATATTAGAAATAACACCTGTCTCTTAGGGCTACTAACAAGGCTTGGTGTGGAGGGAATCTTTAAAGCAAATAACCTCAGAAGGGCATTAAGTTGGGAAGGATGCCTCTCAAAGAAAGGTGACGGTTCAGACTCGGCATCCTCGGTAACAGATGGCTCGGACTTGGCAGACGACTTGGTAGCAGGCCCGACAGGAGACCCGGACTGGGCGGCAGGCTTGGCAGCAGGCCCGGACTGGGCGGCAGACTTGGGAGCGGGCCCGGACTGGGCGGCAGACTTGGGAGCGGGCCCGGACTGGGCGGCAGACTTGGGAGCGGGCTCGGACTGGGCGGCAGACTTGGGAGCGGGCCCGGACTGGGCGGCAGACTTGGGAGCGGGCCCGGACTGGGCGGCAGACTTGGGAGCGGGCCCGGACTGGGCAGCAGACTTGGGAGCGGGCCCGGACTGGGCGGCAGACTTGGGAGCAGGCCCGGACTGGGCGGCAGGCTTGGGAGCTGGCCCGGACTGGGCGGCAGGCTTGGGAGCTGGCCCGGACTGGGCGGCAGGCTTGGGAGCTGGCCCGGACTGGGCGGCAGGCTTGGGAGCACGGATCTCAAACAGAAGTACAGCTAGGAGTCACGAATTTGGTGAAAACACTCTGTGTTTATTTGCAGAGAGCTGGCCCGGACTGGGCGGCAGGCTTGCCAGCACTTTGAGAAGCCTGAGGGCAGACAGCACTTTGAGAAGCCTGAGGGCAGACAGCACTTTGAGAAGCCTGAGGGCAGACAGCACCAAGTGGTAACTCGGGCTGAACCGCATGGACTGGCAACTCAGGCTGAACCGCATGGACTGGCAACTCGGGCTGGACCGCATGGACTGGCAACTCGGGCTGGACCGCATGGACTGGCAACTCGGGCTGGACCGCATGGACTGGCAACTCTTCTGGAGCAGACGGGAAGGGCAGCGCCCCCTCTGGAGCAGACTGGAAGGGCAGCGCCCCCTCTGGAGCAGACTGGAAGGGCAGCGCCCCCTCTGGAGCAGACTGGAAGGGCAGCGCCCCCTCTGGAGCAGACTGGAAGGGCAGCGCCCCCTCTGGAGCAGATTGGAAGGGCAGCGCCCCCTCTGGAGCAGACTGGAAGGGCAGCGCCTCCTCTGGAGCAGACTGGAAGGGCAGCGCCCCCTCTGGAGCAGACTGGAAGGGCAGCGCCCCCTCTGGAGCAGACTGGAAGGGCAGCGCCCCCTCTGGAGCAGACTGGAAGGGCAGCACCCCCTCTGGAGCAGACTGGAGCTCAGGAACAGAGACAGCGGCAGGAGACTCGGAACCGGACACAGTGGCAGGAGACTCGGAACCGGACACAGTGGCAGGAGACTCGGAACCGGACACAGTGGCAGGAGACTCGGAACCGGACACAGTGGCAGGAGACTCGGAACCGGACACAGTGGCAGGAGACTCGGAACCGGACACAGTGGCAGGAGACTCGGGACCGGACACAGTGGCAGCAGGCTCGGGACCGGACACAGTGGCAGCAGGCTCGGGACCGGACACAGTGGCAGCAGGCTCGGGACCGGACACAGTGGCAGCAGGCTCGGGACCGGACACAGTGGCAGCAGGCTCGGGACCGGACACAGTGGCAGCAGGCTCGGGACCGGACACAGTGGCAGCAGGCTCGGGACCGGACACAGTGGCAGCAGGCTCGGGACCGGACACAGTGGCAGCAGGCTCCAAGCTGGAGGCAGATGATGTGACCTCAGAGCTGGAGGCAGATGATGTGACCTCAGAGCTGGAGGCAGATGATGTGACCTCAGAGCTGGAGGCAGATGATGTGACCTCAGAGCTGGAGGCAGATGATGTGACCTCAGAGCTGGAGGCAGATGATGTGACCTCAGAGCTGGAGGCAGATGATGTGACCTCAGAGCTGGAGGCAGATGATGTGACCTCAGAGCTGGAGGCAGATGATGTGACCTCAGAGCTGGAGGCAGATGATGTGACCTCAGAGCTGGAGGCAGATGATGTGACCTCAGAGCTGGAGGCAGAGGCTGGCACCTCGGCACAGGAGACAGAGGCTGGCACCTCGGCACAGGAGACAGAGGTTGGCACCTCGGCACAGGAGACAGAGGGAGTGGGTGCCTCAGGACAGGCGGCTGGAGCTGGCAGATTGGGTCTCTTCCCAGAGAACAGGAATGCTGGAGCATAAACAGATTTGGAGTGCCGAGAGGAAACAACAGGAGATGGTTCAGTAAGCTGACGTGGTCTACGGACAGGACAGTCCTGCAAGAAATGTGCATTGCTGGCACAGTAGAGACACAGTTTGTTGGTTATTCTGCGCTGTCGCTCCACTTCGGTCAGATGGGGGCGTGGCCCACTTGTGAACCGGGCATTAGTTAAACTGCAGTTGTTAGTTAAATGCAAATTTGACATGGTATTATTGCAAGGTGTTGGCGGCACGGATTCAGCAGCAGACAGAGTTGGCTGGGTCAAATCAACAGTATTAGATTTCAGTGAAACAGTCTCTGATAGTCTCCTGAGTGGGTCCAAAAGCAAAGTGGAAAATTTGGCCAGCTGGGAGCGTAACAATATAATGTCCATTTGTAAGGTTTGTAGCAGTGGTAATTCCATGATTGGTAAAACAGACATGTTGCAAAAGACAAATGAAAACTTTATTGCAGCAAAAAAGTCCCAGAATAAAACAAAACTTTCACCTAACTCCAAAGCTGTTTTTTGGGCTGGTTATACTGTCACGGATCTCAAACAGAAGTACAGCTAGGAGTCACGAATTTGGTGAAAACACTCTGTGTTTATTTGCAGAGAGGTATTAACAACAGGTAATAAGGAGCAGTGATAAATACCAGGTTCCAGCTGATGCAGAGAGTAGCATGAATGTCCAGAAACAACCAGGTAAACGGTAATGCAGGGTAGCAGAGGGTAGGTATTAACAACAGGTAATAAGGAGCAGTGAAAAATACCAGGTTCCAGCTGATGCAGAAAGTAGCATGAATGTCCAGAAACAATCAGGTAAGGACAACAGGAAATTACATCAGGATTGGACAACAGGAAAGGACATCACAGGATGGGACAACAATAACCAGCCCTGTGTGCTGGGAGTGACAGGTATATAAAGGGAAAACCACACCCAGGTGCATGGGATAATTGGTGAACAAGTTAACCCCTGAGGCAAACAAGAAAGGCATAATAGCAGCACCTCTGGTAATCAGAGGTACTGCTGCAATACAATACAATAATAGGACACAGAGGGCAGGAGCTGCCATGCAAAGCAGCATGTAATGCATAAACTGAAGGCAGATCGTGACAGGTAGGTCCTGGATAGGCCAGCTGTGCGGCCCAGAAGACTAAGTTAAACCTAGTATCCTCATGGTAATATACATAGACTTACCTGAAATCCAAAGATCCAGATGTCTGATGGCATCGGCATGCTAACAGGCAGTCATTCCGAAGACCCAGGGCATTACACTTTGACATCAGTGTGCCCCACATCAATGATAATTTAAAGCAGCAATGTCTGGACCCAGCAGGCTAAGTGTTTCAATACTATACATAATATTCCCCAGTTGCAACTCTTATTCCCGTATAGATATGATCTTATTCAGCTATGATTTAGCGTTGAATCTGGAAACTGACTGAGTTCACACAAAAATTTGGATCAGGGTCCAAATTAATAACTCACTTAATTTCGCAAATAGGTTTTGGGATCTATACTTATTAAAACTAAAGATTACCTTATAGTTCTCTCCCCTGACTTCCATCTGGTGCAACCATGAGTTAATTCCAGGATTGACTACAACCACTTCCTGCAACTGGATTCAAACTAACTTTACATTTCCAACTTATTTCTATGGATATGGTCATTGCCTGTCCCTGACAGAGCTTCAACAGAAGTCCCCATCCCAGATACTGAGTCTATTTGAATTTTTCAAATTCGCCCTTTCCTGCACTCTTTATTCCTAGCAGAACCTCTGTGATTTGACCCAATTTGAAAATATCTACAGTAACCCAATAAGCAGAGTTTTAATTTCCCAAATTTATAGTATTGTTATTGACGCTGTCCTACCCCAACAGAACTGCCATGAATCAGAATGGTAAAGGGATATGCCCCCCACCGGACGAAAAGGCTTGGGAAGACATGAGACTGGGAATTGCTGAAAGCTCTATTGCTGCTAAAATCAAACACATTTCTTAGAAAGTCTACTACCAGTGGTATTATACCCCAACAAGGCTTAACAAAATGTTTTTATCTACTTTAATGGATTGTTGGAGAAATTGTGGCCAAAGGGCACCAGGATTCATATTTCGTGGTCATGTCCTGTAATAACTCCCTTTTGAGATAAAGTACATAGATTTCTGAACAACCTCTTTGAGGCCCCAGTAGCAATTTTCTTGCTATTTTATCCTCCGCAAAATCTCAACAAATTTTTCTAGAAAACTATCTGCACACATTTTAGCAGCAGCTTAATGTCTAATAGTCAGATATTGGAAAAAACTTACTCTCATTGTCCTTTTTAGCACGTTTGGCATAGTGACCATGGAGAAAATAAAGTACTATCTGCACAATAAAGGTCTTGTGCTTAATCCTCCTCTGCCTCTAGCCCCCCTACACTGACCCATGCACAGTGAGAAACCTACAACTAATAATGCCACCAAAATATGTGATCCTTCCTTTGCTACATACCAAGCACTTGGAGACTACCATCTAGCTCATTGAGGTGAGCTGACAAAGGTATTGTCATCATCCTTCCATTAGTCCTGTAGTAGTTCTAATCCTTAAAAATATGGTAATATTTTATAATTCTTGCCTGACCCTATGTTTAGGCATTTTAATACATTTTATGTTAGACTCTAGTACTCTTTGTTTAACTTATGTAATTATTTATTTGCAATTCAGATACCCTGCTATTTGTCCTTGCTATATTACTGACCAACCAAACTCAACAATTATAAAAACATAATATAAAATAAAAATAATAATATCCCAACCAGCCAACAGAAGTTACCTACCTGACATTTCTATTTCTGTTGACGACATGACAATATCTCCTTCCCCTCAAGCCTAGGTATGATCCATGACTCAAAACTATACTTTTTTTCCAATCTATATCTAAATCCTGTTACATACATCTAAGAAACATTTCCAGAATACTCACATATCTCTAACAAGACACTGCAAATACTTTAATGTATGCACTCATTATCTCCACATTGACTATTGCAATACCATCCGTACTGGTATTCCCCGAACAAGACTCTCACCCCTACAATCTATTGTGCATACAGCGGCTAGATTGATTTTCCATTGCAAATTGTTCTTCCACTGCTGCTCTGAGCTGTCAGTCTCTACTATTTTTTATTGAATCCAATATAAAAGACTTATACAAACATACAAGGCCCTCAACAAAACTCCATAAATATACATCACTTTGCTTCAAAATATCTTCCAAATTGACTCCTTACTTGCTCTCATTCCTAACTACAGGACTTTTTTCAGGCTGCACTTACTTTGTGGAAATGGTTCCCTCGCATAACAAGATTTTGCTCTATTCTTCAAACTATTGTTATTATTATCTTTTATTTATAAGACACCACAATAGGTGCACAGCAATCTGCATGACTTATACAGAAAGCAATGACCCAGTTTGTCATGATCCAGCACTCAGCTTAGCATGTTTGACATGTGTGTAACAAAGGGTTAATCATAATCAATCAACTGGTTATTTGCTTAAAAATGATTACAACTGCAATCCCTGTCTAGTCACAGACTAACTTTGCCATATCAATTGTGCTGCCACCAAGGTTTTTTGTGAAGAGCTGACACTCTTACTCAGGAAGCCTTTGGCTCTCTCTTCAAACTAATCTATCACAATTTACTTTCATCAGAGTTATCATAAATGATTTCCCCTGACCCAGAGTTATGAACTTATTAAGTGTAATTTAATATGGAAAATAAATACAAAATTCTTACGTTGAAAAAAACAATTAACAAAATGACATACAACAATATGATACAATAGTTTATTGTAAAATAAAAAGGAATAAACAACATAAATTGTAAACTCATGAATGATCAGTTTTGTGATTATTATGACCTTCAAGTATTCTCTGAAAACCCCCCTGTTCAAGCAAGTTTATCAAACTACTCAACCAACTTCTTAGCCTCCCTAGGGTATCATGTTACCACCCCTTTATACAGTTCGCACAAGACAATAACCCTCTGACCCCCTGACCAACATTGTTGTGTGATTAAATCATATATAGTCCACTAAGCACATTTTTGCCTTTAAAATCTGGTTGAACCAATAGGCAATATGTAGCACTTAACTTCATGTATTGTCCTATAAGCTTGCAAACAGGCCCCTATTGCCTCTCTATCTGTCTGTAATGCATTAGTCTTGGGTGTTTGTTCCCAATGGCAAAGGCTACGGAATATGATGCCAACATATAAATGGTAATAATAATAATAATAATAATAATAATAATAATAATAATAATAATAATAATATGGAACAGGTATGGTTTAGCAGTCAATATGTTTGGGAAAAGAAACATCTTTCCAAGAATAATAATATTTATATATGTCAGGCCGATAACAATAATAGCAGACATAGGAGAATTCTAGAAGTCTCAAAATTATAGTTTTTCAGTCAAAAACATGTATAATCCTTATAAAATTAAGAAATACAAATTATGTATATCCCAATCACTAGCTTTTATTTAATGTTGCACAAAAACATTTTTGTGGTAGATTTCCTTTCAGTTCTACAGCAAACACAGAAAATATCCTGTTATTTTGCAATTTTCAGTTTAAATTTCATCCTGGGCCTCAGAAAATCAGGGCCCTGAGCTAATTAAATTTTATAATAGATATTTTGAAAAGTAACCAACACTCTCCTGGTTTCCCCTTTACTTATAGGGGTTTCTACCCACAAGTTCCGATCCTCTGTGCTCTTGCAGTCCTCACAATGTAGGCCCCAATGTGTGAAAAGACAAAAGCCGAGACCTATGTCTGCTCGCCAACTGATCTAATCATCACATCGCTTCTGTCCAATAACAATTGAGGTATCAGTGCAATATTATTGGTGATGGGACCTCAAACGTCATTTGCCTAATTTGGCACAGGAGGCAAGGCCAACAGAGGGCTTTTGACCCCTTAGTAGGGGTCATAGGGAAGAAGCACTGTAAATCAGTTAACTAGTGCATAGGTGGTACATTTTCAAAATTTCCTCCATAAAGGTAACATTTCTCTTTAAGTATATCTAATTTACTATATTACTTCAAAGTATAGTGAATTAGAAGCTCTACAAACTAAATCATATTAGAAAAAGAGAAGAATGGATAAGTTTTTCAAAGAATCTTCTTTATGATACAAAAAAAGCGTTTTACCATCTCTCCGAATACTTATGTTGTCAGATGTATAAAACTTCCCAACATTCACAACATAATAAGGTCCCAATGGAGATCACTGTGCAATTGTCGACTTTTGAAAGATTGACATTTTTCAGAAGTGATAAATATAAACCACAGATTTCCTGAGTGCAAATAAACAGACATTCAGTAAAATTGAAATAGTCACCACAATGAATATTTGCAGAGCTGTAATCAATAATGTTTTCAATTACAGTACATTCTACAGTGTTGTTATAAATAACAAATGTATATAAATATTGGTATATAACTGACAGTGCACTATATTCATATTCAATATCATCTTTTGTGTACAATATACAGATTGTACTGCAACATATTATACTGTATAAACCTGTATTGCTTTTTTGAAAATAAATAAATAATAATAGTAATAATAATAATAATAATAATAAAAATAATAATAATAATAATAATATAATACTACTAATAATAATAATAGTAATAATAAAAACAATGAGTATGGGTAATGCAGTGGGATGATGTCCTTAATTACTTTATTGCTCAGCATAACTGATCTGTATAACTGCATAGAAGTTTCCATCAGTCACCTTACTGACCCAGTAGAGTGACAGCAGCATGCTTTTCACAATACTGATCCCAAAAATATATTTACTATGTATATAGCTCATAGAAAATTCTACACTATGAACAAATTAGGCTAATCACCTGATTTATCTATTCTTCAAGACATTGTTTTGTTTAAACATGCACCTTGAATCAAGTTTGAAGAGTAATTTTAATGTTCTGTACACTGATGATTTTAAAGACACTTTAGAATATATTAAAATTTTAGTATCATAAAGAATACTATTAAATATAAAATAGTTATATGGAATATAAACAAAAGATAGCTTAACACTTATCCAAGGTATCCATACTACAGGCTACAAGCCAAGATAAGACGGGTGGTCACTTATATATTTATGCAGTTATTACGATAAGCACAATGGTACAACAAAACATTAATTATCCTTCCATAAAAATCTTACCTTGTGTGGCAATGGATATAATGCTCATAGTATACCTTTGTATTTCACGGATCTGAAGGGGTTAAATATATTGATATATTTCAGCAAACACAAGTCTTTTATACACGAATGGCCTTTACCTACAGTGCTCCATTCTGTACCGGTACCATCACTGATTGGTCCACAAATTAAACTAACACCCATGTCTGAGTGTATAAAATTAACGAGAAGCCTGACTGCCGGCGAGAGGTGTGAGAAGATAGCGATTGAGGAGCAGGTGTGGGGGGGAGGGTGTGAGAAGTGCAGGCGTTGGGGGATCGAAAAGTAGAGGAAATAATTGAATAAGTAGCGGTGGGGGATGGAGGAGAAGAAGAAATAAATTTAACGGGTGTGAAAACAGCACAGTCGATGACCCGATAGAGGTGGAGATGATTGGAAAAGTTCCGGACCAGTACGATTACGACTGCCAGAAGTGAATATGCTGAAAAGTTAATAACAGAAAAGAACTCACTATGCAGAAACTACTAAAACAAATAAAGGAGAACTTGGAAAGAAAAGGACCACATTTCAAGTGCAAAACGGTGGTCAGACCAAAAAATAAAGAACATCGGAGACTGATGCGAATTTGTAGAGACATTCAAAAAAGTGAGTTTTACATGTTGTGCATAATCACATATATATTCTCACATAAATTTACCATCTGTGAAATATCACTGTGAAAACAAAAACATACTTCCACACCTTGCACAAAACTCTGGCACTTATACATGCTATGTTAGATTATGTCACAAGTCATATGGAAAATGTCTTGTGACAAAATTGCCATTTTAAATATGGAACAGCTTCTGCAAATAATTATACAAAAAGATACAAGCAAAAGTAAAATTTCTTCCCAAAGTACACCAACGGGAGGTCCAGCCGGGACCTCAACCACTCCATTAGGCATCCCAGACCAATTGACACTCCTCTGTAAAGTTTTCATCCAAATCCATCCACTGGAAGGCCCAGAACAGGCTCCCAAGGTCAAAGTTCTGCGCAGCGTACATCAACAGGAGGTCAGTAAACACAACTCCCTAGTATGTATTTTGGGATCCAATGTTACCAATCTGTGAAATTTTTGTCCAAATCCATCCATTGGAAGGCTCAGAACAGGCTCCCTGGTCAAAGTTCTGGTCAACATAGAGCAACGGGAGGTCCGACTGGGACCATAATCCCCCTAATACCTGGCAGATTCCAAGTGGACCACCCTCTCGGTTTCAACCCAATCAGTGCAGGGCTGTCCAAATACATAACCGGACAGACAAACAAACAAACAGACCAATGATTTTTATATATAAGATATTATTGTTCCATCAAAGTATTTTTTTAATTTGTACAATTTTGTGTACAATAATGAACTTTAATTAAAGGCATACATTAAAAATGTAGCAGATAGCCACTTTATTTTGTTCTTAATGTATCATAGTTCAAAGTGTGATTGTAAGTATGTGTCTTGGGCACTGCAACTGCTTTTAAAGACTGCTGAGCAAAACATAACAGTAGGTAAAAGGTAAGATGTGGAACATTACTAAAACAATGAGGTCATGTATATTACATACAGTACAGATTACTAGCAATAGTGACTCTTTGTTCTTTTGCTTAGGATAATCAGGATAACGAGCAGTTGCTTGGGAATTCATAGAGTTGATGGAGAGTATCATTAATGAAAACTTAGTTGACAGATGACAGAGGACCACCAGATGTTAAAGGACATGCAGATTATTTGGTAATCAAGGACATAGCATTATATTCAGTGGTACAACATTGTGTACCATTACGATCTGTAGATAAAGGCATACATTAAAAATGTGGAGACAGTTCGAGGATAAAAGGTAATAAAGACCTAAATTAAAAGATAGATAAAATTATAAATTACACTACTTTTTTATGGATCTTTATTTACAAATGTCTAACTTTAAGGAATAACATGTTAGTTTTTTTCTCTATATAATATAAAATTATAATAGTTAAGTTTCAACTGCTTAAATACATTTGCTTTGCTTTTTAAATAGTAACAAGATAAATCAAAATAAGTAGTTAAAGTAAATAAATGAAATATGTTTTTCTTTAACTTTCCTAGATGTGGAGCAAGCACCTGCTGTTAATAAAGAAAACCCTGAGTATGCATCCCCAGAGATGCAACCTCTTCTCTATCTGCTGGACCAGCCCAGTCACCAACTGTGAATCTCCTGGAGGTAATAGAAATAGCAGCCAGAAAAACAACTGACCTGATGTGTTGCATCTATCAATCCCTACAGGAGATGAAGGTCCAGTAGGTACAGCATTATGGAATACTAGAAAACAGACTAGAGGAGTTTGGCACAGAATTCATTAATAGTATGTTCCCCACAGCTTGACCCAGCATCTGGCTCCAGTGATCCAGAGCGACAGTGAGTAGAGGTCGTACCACCTGCCTCTGCTCCTGCAGCCTCAACTGTTCGGGCTATACGTAGCCAGGTGCCGCGTGTCAAGTCATATTTGATGTAATAGATTAAAACAAAGTATATGTTGTTCTTGGTAAAGATGACAAATACATTTTATGGCTAAAAATATATGCTGCATGCAGGCGCACACGCAGGGGGTTCCAGTTACCTGGAAACACCCCCCTCCAAGGACAACGAATGGGCAAAGCATGTATTAACATGCAAAACACTCGCCCGGCACAGCACCGAGGACGCTTATCCGACAGTGTCACGGAGCTACGGCACATGTGCAGCGGCAGGAGCTCCTCCAAGGCACAAACAGACAGCCGGAGCTGTACTCGGCTGTTGGATGAGGTGAGAGAGTGTGGTGCGGTGGGGGGTGGGGGGGGGCGTGTGATGCTTTAGAGCAGGGGTGTCCAACCTTTTAGCTTCCCTGGGCCACATTGGAAGACGACGAGTTTTTTTGGGCCGCACATAAGATACACTAACAATAACGATAGCTGATCATCCAAAAAACAATTGAAAACATAGTTAGCATATATATATATATGAGAAAAAAGTGATATATATATATATATATATATATATATAATATATATCACTTTTTTTCAAATCCCCCTATACTTACCTTTCAATCGCCCTGTTCAAAAAATCCTCTCTAGCTATTATACTATAATCACATTTTGTATTGTTTCGATGCAATATCAATAAAGTGCATTTAAGCCAGGCATTGTATATCAGGGTGCCCTGACCAGGCCTGCGGTACCTGACATATACACCACTGGGAGCCCAAATTGTCCCCTGTTTTAATAATTACACCACTATGTTAGTTAAGGGATAACACCTTATAATGGGCCAAAGAGAATAATATATAATGCCCCATTAGTAATACAAGTAGAAGTATGTAGCAAGGAGATAAGGTCCATGATGCTCCAGGACCAGGTGACTTTTATTCACTTCTCAGCGTCTCTTGAAATAATAAAAAAAAATCCCCCTTAACTTACCTTTTAATCGGCTAGTTCTCCTGTCATCTTCTCTTCTTTTCTCCAATTCTGTGCTGCTGATTGTTCTTCTCGCGCGGGTGTCTCCTCTGTGCTGCGCTCCGCAATGGATGTGTCATCACTCCCGACATTCACTGCGAGCACTGCAAGGAGGAGGAGACAAGGGAGGGAGCCGGAGTACCAGCTGAAGTGACCGCAAGGTAAGTATTTTCCTTTCTTTTTTTTTGCAGGATTTTCTTTTCCATTAACAGCGCTGCCCCCTTGCCAAAACCAAAACTCCTTCTGGGCCACATTTACAGGCGTGCTGGGCCGCATGCGGCCCACGGGCCACGGGTTGGACAATCCTGCTTTAGAGCGTGGGGAGAGTGTGATGCAGGAGTGGGGAAGTCTGATTTGGGGGCACAGAATGTTGTGATGAGGGGCACGGTGTGTGGATATATGTTTTGTAACATAATCAGGGGGACAGGTACCATCACCTGGGTTGATGGCTTTGCACAGCAGCAATAAATCCAGAAAATCCAGTATTTCTGGTACAACTCACCTCAGCCAGTTTTATTGAGCATGTGAAAATAAACAAAACATAAACAAAAAGCCTTGCCTGTCCGGCACTAACTAAACATTTTTAAGAGGCCCTCTCTTAAGTCTGAGACCTTATGTCCCATACTCAAATGCCAAACAAAGATTATTTGCTCACTCTTAGGAGACATCCAGCCTCCTCACCAGGTATGAGAGAGAGAGTGATCAGGGCTGCAACCTTTTACAGGCCACACACAGGTGCAACTCTTAATTAGTCTGCTGTGAAACAAACTCTAGGAAGCTGTTACCCGCAGAGCTAAACAATCTCCCTACTGTTAGAGTATACATGGCAGGAGACCTGGGACAAATATCTGTGTGATTTAGCATTAATCCAGTCCCTTTGTCACAGTCTTTGTGTGTGTATAAATATATATATATATATATATATATATATATATATATATATATATATATATACATATATATACTTTAAAAATGCTGCGTTTGCCCCTGGCATGGTGATATCTGTGCTTCAGTCCATCAACAATTCAAAATATGTGGTGTCAGTTAGCTCACAATAAACTGTTGAACCAAGAGCGGGCGCAAATTTCAAAAGAGTTAGAAATAGTGTGGTTTGCAGTTCAAGTATCCTGACACAATTTTTTTTCCCTTGAATATTGTAAATAGGCCAGATGCTAACTGCTTTTTAGATGTTTACCAATTATATAAGTAGGAGCTTTGTAGCTCAAAAGCCTTGATAGCCAGTATACAGTAAATATATAACAAAATCTTCACAGAAACTTAATCATCTCAAAATCTTGTTTGTCTACTTGATCTTTTATGAAAACACATATCATTTACTGGTGCTATACCTTTCCAAATACGTCACAGGCACTGACACATATTATGTTGCAGAATGTATAGCATTGAATCTTCAATATATGAGTCACAGTGAAAGGTTTATGTAATGAAATTTTAACTAGCTCTTTGAAGCAAATACAAAACCTCAACTACAGTATGCCCCTAGAGACAGCAAAAAAGATATAGAATAACCTCATTGACAAAATGTAATGCATGATGACTTTCATATTATAAGAATCACTTCATCAGTAACTACAATACTAAATCACTGCATGACACGAGTAAATGTTAAAAGTAATGAGAAAGAAAATTCTATTATATATCATGTATATATCTATACATGTATGTATATATATATATATATATATATATATATATATATATATATATATTTATATGTTACGGCAAGCAGTGCAGCATAAACTTATAGAACAGGTGACGAGGTCTTCACCTTTAGCAGCCGCCTTTCCCGTAGAGACTGGTTATGCTCACAGGTACTCAGATGCCCCCAGGTCTTAAACTCTAAGTAGTATAAGTTTATACTCACAGAGCCGTGCACAGGTACACGGAACAGAGGCAGGCCAGCGATTTTGCAGACTGGACGGAGCACCAGAGGGAATGTCAGGTACCAGCAGGGTCGGGGCCACAGGCAAGATTCAGTATCCAAGGACAGGCGATAGGTCAAGGTCACAGGCAAAGGTTCAATATCCAGAAGCAGGCAAAGGGTCATACACGGGTAATCAAAATCCAAAGGCAATACACCAACTGAGGCACAGGAGCAGGCTAGGCACAGGAGCACTGAACTATAACCAGCAGGGAGGCAAAGTCCTCCCTGCCTTAAATACCACTACTAGCCAATAGGAGCAGGGCAGCGCTATCAGCCACAGGTGGCTGTATTTAGAAAACCTAGCTGCCCACATTGCGCACGCGCCTGTCTGGAGCTAATGCCGGGACGCGGTGCTATCTATAACAGCGTCCCGACCGTTGCCTAGGCTATGAGGTCCCGGTCGTCATAGCGACGGCCGGGATGCAGGCAAGAGGGTCGCGGCGGCTGGGCACCGCCGCGGCTCATAACAAAATATATATATATATATATATACATACATGTATAGATATATAAATACACACACACACATATATATATATATATATATATATATATATATATATATATATATATATATATATATGGAGAGAGAGAGAGATTTTCACTCACCCCTGTGTTTTGGTTTTGGATCTATGTTAAGTTCATGTTTTGGTTTTGGCAGAACCGCCTTTGTGTGTTTTGCTTTTGGATCTGTATTTTTTTAGAAAACTTGCCAAAATATTCTAAACTCACATTGCTCTTTTGTTGTTCCTACATTACTATTACCCTCAATAACACTAATTTCCAGTCATTTCTAGTCAATTTTGAACACTTCACAGGTCACAATATTATTTTCATCCAGTTTCGGACATAGACTGTTGTGAACTGGATGCTAAGCGACAGAGCAACGGCATAAACACACGACAGTTCATAGTCAAATCTAGGAAACATTGCCACACAGCAATTTCAGAAAAAAAGAAAAGTGGAGCACGATGGAATTGTCCTTTGGCCCTCCCACCCACCCTTATGTAAGATATTGAAAAGGACATGTACAGTTTAACAAACCAAATGCTCCAGCGACAAGGAGTGCCACTTTTGTGGCTGAAGTGCTTGGTTTGTTTTGGCCCCCACAAAACAAGCTACCGATAGCTTATCTGCCTTTAGCAAAACAGTGCTGTCAATGAAATCTACATTATTAAACCATGTCTGCTTATGCTGCTTTTTTCTTTAATCTCCTTCTCCTCTGTGGATACCTCCCTCTCTTCCTTGAAGAACTGCCAAACTTATGTAGACACATGAATGAGTATTAAAACTGGAGTGGCATTAGATCTGCTTTAGACAGACTTCCACACAGAACATTTGGGCAGCATAGAGTCCGTCATGTTGGAATACGCTGCATTGAGGAGAGATTTAAACCAATATATAGATGCAGTTGAAGAGACCGTACTTAAATTAAAACATGGCCCACCGGATGAGATCCTGGATTTAAGAGAGCTTGTACGTGAGAGATACACTGCGCTTCAGAAAAATAATTCGGAGGAGGCCCTGAGGCAGGACGATTAATATGTCCAGTTTAAAGAACAGCTAAAAGACCAGAGAAAACAAATGGGAGTGTCACTGCCCCCGTGCAGACAAAGCTGTGTAAGATGAAGACTAGGAGATTACCGTCCCCCAGAGCACTCCTATAACACAGTTGGAAATGGTGAACCAAAAACAAACTATGTGGTCACACGTACGAGAAAGAAACAATTGAAAGTGTTATTGAAAACAAACTTCAGAAGGGTAAATCCGCCAGGTGTCCAAAAATTGATATGAGTATATCGAATCATGTTTCAGACAATGCACTAAAAAGAGCCATTTATTTTCACAGCAAAAGGCAAGGTGATCACTCAGCTTCGAATCGGCCCCAATCCTCAAAAATTTAAAATATAGCTGGGTACCTTTGACGTAAAGTGCAGATTACAAACACTTTGTGAAATACTGATGAAACAGCAGCAAAATGGAAGGTTTGAGTTAAGCATATACATGTCTATTTAGACATCCATGCGTACATTACTTATGCAAGCAACATAACATTAACATTACTTATGTTAATAAAACTGTTGTCATTATACCGTTAAAAAAAATAAAAATATTAACACTCCACCATTCTTTGGATGTTGATATTAGGATCAGGTGGAGTTACAGCAGAGGTGTCACTAATTTTGTTCAATTCATTTGCAGTAGATCAGACCAGATGTCAAAATGTTGTGCTGAGTCATTTGCATCATCAATGGGTGTCTTGGTGAAAGCTAAATTTTACAAAGCACACAACAGTATATAACACATGCTGCTAACATGTGGCACACAGCGGTGTAAAACAGGATTGCGCTTGGATCCTTCCACCAACTCTTATATTGGATCTTAAAAAGGACAGGCACACTTTAACAAACCAAGCGACAATGTGTGCCACTTTTGTGGCTCAAATGCTTGGTTTCTTTGGGCTCCCACAAAACAAGCTAAAAATAAGTTTAAGGCACCTAAGCTAACAGTGCTGTTAATGAACTCTACTGTGGCAAGATGTTGTTGTCATCATCCTCAGCCTCATACTCACCCTCATCACTGTGTAAATCATCCTCACACATTATTATTTCATCCCCGCTGGAAATCACCATTAAAGAAGTCTCTATACATTGATGTAATTGGTGGTAAGGTCTTCCTCGTGGAAATTGTAGTTCATTTTGGTCAACTTTTCCACATTTTGAGGAAGTAGCCTCCTACGCTGATCGCTGACAAGGTTCCCAGATGTGCGGAAAACTCTTTCCAAGTGCACACCTCAAGGTGGGCAGCTTAGCTATTGCAAAGCGAGTTAGTACATGGGTCTTCAAAATGCCTTTTTTTCCTGTCAGTATGTAAAGGGACTGTCTGATGTGTCTATTTATATGCTGTTGTTAAAATAATGCTCCACCATCCTTTGGATGTTGATAGTAGGTTCAGGTGGAGATGCGACAGTGGATTCACGATTTTTGATCAATTATTTTAGACCAGACAAGATGTCAAAATGTTGTGCTGAGTTATCTTCATCATCCTTGGGTCTCTTGGGAAAGCTAAGTTTTTTCCTAGCAGCAGTTGACTGAGAAACTGAACGAGGAGACGCTGTCCTGTCAAATAACACTTGAGCTCTCATCATGCTCACCAGGAGCTCCTTGCAACCCTTGAGATCTGGGTCAGATGGAAACAAAGAGAAGACATATCTTTTTAACCTAGGATCAAGGACAGTCGCCAAAATATAATGATCCGATATCAAGATTTTGATAACTCTTGGATCCTGGCGAATCGAATAAAGTACTTGATCTACAAGTCCGACATACTTATCATAATTGCTTTGCTTCATCTCCCACTTCAGTTTCTCAAGCTGATTTTCCAAAAGTATTTTTAAGGGAATCATTTTGCTCAAGCTGGCAGTATCTGAACTCACTTCACAGGCGAATTCTTTAAATGGTTTCAGCACCTTGCACAACACGGAGAGTATTCTCCACTGCGCTTGAGTAAAATACATTTTCGCCTCCTTTCCCTATGTCATGGTTTGTGGAGTAAGCGTAGATGGCTTTTCGCTGTTCTTCCATCCTCAGAAGCATATACAGGGTGGAATTCCACCTTGTCACCACCTCTTGCTTCAGTTGGTTGCAGGACAAATTAAATTGTTCTTCTAGCTGCTACAATCTCCTACATGCTGTTGCCGAATGCTGGAAATGTCCCGATTTTTGCGGGCAGCATGTCCTGCACGTTCTTGTCATTTTACAAAAAGCTTTGCACCACCAAGTTGATTGTGTGAGCAAAACAGGGAATGTGATGGAATTCACCAGCTGTAATGCTCTCACAATATTGGTTGCATTATCAGAAATTACATATCTTGAGGAGAGTCTCACTCAGCCACTGCTCAAGCTATTTGTAAAAGATCATATGTTCAGTCTTTTAGTTATATGGTAAATATCTCACTCAGCCACTGCTCAAGGTATCTGTAAAAGATTATATGTGCAGTCTTTCAGTTATATGGTATGGTTACCCTCAATTTGTTTCTTTAAGAATTGTATTACTTTGTTTGCAGTGTGTGATTAGTGGGATGTAATTCTTGAAAGTGGTCACATGGCTATTTGAACCAATTTAAACAGCAGTCTAAGGCTGTCTAAGCCTGTGAGGCTGGTAGCTAGTGAGGATTCTTGTAAGTGAGGATTTTTAAAGTGTAAAAATTAGTATTAATGTTATTTAGTTAGTATAGTAAGAGATATACAAGAGAGGAACAAGAGGAGAACAGAAGGGGACCCTTCTACCTGCAAACACTGCTACATGAGTACAACATTTCACAATCAGCCATAGCTCTGATATTCTCCACCACCTGTATTGTCAACTGTCTGGACACCCCCAGCTGATCTGTTTCTCACACTAATTTTTAGCTGCTGCAGTTTTAATAGGACTTGCTGATTCCACTTTTGCTGCATGTATTCCCACCTTTAAACCACACTGTTGCCCCACTTAGCTTGAATTTTTAACTGGCTCCCTCTTGTCCTTTATCTTACATAACCAGCTTAGTGCACCTTGTATTATGCCTTATGCTATACTATTGCCTTCCAATCATGTCTAATGTTACTGTCTAATCTAACTGTTTACCTTAACACACCCATCTGGTATCTCTACTGTCCTTACTGCTTCCAATTCCCTGGCTCATACTTTACATCTTTTCCTCCTCTTTTCTCTCCTTCTACCGCTGCACTCTCTCGCTTCACTCACCTTTCCTGCTCTCACCATTTCCTCACTTCACTTGTTAGCCCTTACCATCAATGATTTCTGTATTACTTCCAACTGTCTATTCCACACCTTCTTTAGCTTTATAATGATTTGCTCCTCTCTCACTTCTGTCCTCTCCCTTTATCCCCCTGCTTCACTTGCCCAACCTTTCCATATTCTTCCTCCTCTTCACTCCCCCTCTCCCTTCCCATTACCCTCCCTATTTCACTCCTCTCTTCTCTTCTGTGCCTTTTTGCCCTCATGTGACTTGCTGCCCCCTCCACCATCTTTCCCTCTATCCTCCTTTTCCCCACTCACACCCATTCCCTCTTGTCCACTTCGCTACTCTTCTCTCAGCGTCAGTCTGCTCCTACCTATCACCTCCCTCTCTTTCCCAGGAAATCTATTCCCTTATGTTACTCCTACCTCCTGCCTCTCCCACTCATCAACCCCCTTATCTGCCCCGTATTCACTCCTCCCCCACCTCTTGCTCCTCTGCGCATTGTCTCCTGTTTGCTGTCAAGTTCCCGCATATTTCTGCTTCTCGTACAATTCCAACCCTCTCTCCCTGTCATGCCCCTCACTCCATATCTTACTCACCCTTGCAGTAGAGAAACCCCAACAATCTCATCCACATTTCTCCTCTTCCCTCTCTTCCTCTTTCCTGTGGTCTCTGGAATGCCTGGTCAGTCTTTAACAAATTGACCTCTATCCATGATCTCTTTATCTCTAGATTCTTCAACCTGCTTGCCATCACTGAAACCTGGCTGTCCCATGAGAACACTACCTCTCCAGCTGCTCTCTCTTTTGGGGACTTGTCCCTCTTCCACACACCCAGACCTGGGAACCGGCAAGGTGGTGGCGTCGGCATACTTCTCTCCTCCTGCTGCTCTTTTTGGGTTCTTCTCCCTGAACCCTCCCTCTCTTTTTCCTCCTTTGAAGTACACTCTATCTGCCTTTTCCACCCAGTCCACCTCCGTGTTGCTGTTATCAACAATCCTCCTGATCCTGTCTCCCAATTCCTTGATCACTTTGCCACCTGGCTCCCTCACTTTCTCTCCTCTGACCTTCCCTCCCTCATCTTGGGGGACTTTAATATCCCCATAGACAATCCCTCAGACTCTGCTGTCTCCAAACTTCTCTCCCTCTACCCCTCCCTTGGTCTCTCTCAATTGACCTCCTCTACCTCCCACCGCAGTGGCTACTCCCTTGATCTGTTTGTTTCACACCTCGGTACTGTCTCCGAACTCATTAATTCACCTTTTCCTCTCTCAGACCACCATCTCCTCTCTTTTAGCATCTCTCCACCCCTCTCACCGTCCCCATCCCCCAAGGTTACTCTCACTAGACGTAATCTTGACACAGTTTATCCTGCCACTTTCTCCTCCTTCCTGGGCCCCCTCCTCTCCCATCACCACTCTTTCTTGCCCTGATGAGGCTGTTTCCCTTTACAATCGCACTCTTACCACTGCACTTGACTCTATCGCCCCGGCTGTCACCATCAAGCTTCGTCAGTCCCCGACACAACCGTGACACTCACAGCTTACCTGCTATCTTTAAAAATGCTCCCGCAGTGCAACACGGCTCTGGAGAAAGTCACAAACTCAAGCTGACTTCCTCCACTTCAAGTTCATTCTTGCCTTTTACAGTTCAGCCTGATCACTCTCTAAACAATCCTTCTTTAAGCTTTCATTTCTACTCAATCCTCCAACCCCCGTCGCCTTTTTGCCACCTTCAACTCCCTCCTGTCCCCTCCCCTCCCCCTCTCCCACTCCTCCCCACGCTCTCTGCTGTCGAATTTGTTACCCACTTCACCTCCAAGATTGAGTCATCATGACATCTCCCAGCAGTTCCTTCTTACCCCACCCTCTCCCCCCTCTTTGCCCATGTTGCCCCCCTTCCCACCCTCCTCTGTGACTGCTATCTCCTTTCTCCCTTCTCACCCTCCTTCTCTTCCTTCACTCCGGTATCTGCAGATGACGTCCATACCCTTCTCTCTTGCTCACCCCCCTCCACTTGCCCACAGGACCTAATCCCCTCCCACCTCCTCCGCTCCCTCTTTGTTGAAGCCTGCTCCCACCTTGCCCACCTCTTCAACCTATCCCTCTCCTCTGGAATCTTCCCCTCCTCTTTTAAACATGCTCTTGTCTCCCCCATACTCAAGAAACTGTCCCTTGATCCCGCCTCTCTCTCTAATTACCTCCCTATTTGCTTCATCCTTTTGCCTCCAAACTCCTTGAACAGGTTGTCTACAACCATCTCACCTCCTTTCTCTCTTCTCACTCACTCCTTGACCCACTCCAATCCAGTTTTTGCCCCCTCCATTCCACTGAAAATGCCCTCACTAAGGTCACTAATGTCCTCCTCCTTGCTAAATCCATAAGACACTACTCTCTTATTATCCTACTTGACCTCTCTGCTGCCTTCAATACGGTTTACCACGCACTACTTTTGCAAACTCTCAATTCTGTAGGCCTCTGTACCACTGTCCTCTCCTGGTTTTCCTCTTACCTCACCAACTGCTCCTTCTCAGTCTCTACACATGACACCACATTCCCCCTCTTCCCTTACCTGTTGATGTTCCTCAGGGTTCCATTCTTGGCCCCCTGCTTTTCTCCCTCTTCATCTCCTCCCTAGGTGTCCTCATCCGCTCCTTTGGCCTCCAGTACCACCTCTATGCTGATGATACCCAAATCTATCTTTCATCCCTTGACCTGTCCCCTTCCCTTTCTTTCTTGTGTCTCCTGCTGTCTCTCAGGCATCTCATCTTGGATGTCCAAACGGTTCCTTAATGTTACACTCTGCTCCCCGGGTATCTCCACCCGAGCCTCAAAGCACTGATTCTCATATTAAACCTCTTCTTGGAACAGGCTGTCAGTCACGCTTTACATCTGTGATTACTTCACCTGTGGTTTTGGCCATTACGACTATTGGCCAGTCCACCTTTATAAGGCTCTTCCTTTCATCTACCTTTGCTGGTTCTTCAAGTCTACACCTGGCCTGGTTCAGCTACCTGTTCCCGTTGTATCTATTCTGTTTATTTGTTCCGTTCATCTGCGGTAATCACTGTGATCAATGCCCTCTAAACTACTCTGCATACTCCGCTGACTGCTGCTACTCTTTCCACATCCCTGTGGTAAGCCGTGGGTCATCGTTGCTGCATACTCAGAGATCGCTGATCTCTGCTCACCTGTTCCATTTATCTGTGGTATCTCTGTGGTCTGCACCCGCTAGCTTTCCTACATGTACCGCTGTCTATTGCTGAATTGGTCCACATTCTTGTGGTAAGCCGTGGCTCATCATTACTGTATTTCTGCTGATCTCTGCTATCATTGACCGCTAGCTAATCTGCATGGATTGCTGACCATTGCCGACTCGATCCACATCTCGGTGGTGTCTGTGTCCCTTCTTCGTTATTGCATATATGGATACAATCGAACATACATTCTATTTTTACTTTTAGTGGTACTCGCTGTTGCTAATGTTCACTATGTATCAGCTTGAACTGTTAACTCCATTGACTGTGTCTATTCTCCTGTATAACAGCTGTGCTCCACCATCCACAGTATTCTCTGCACTCCAGTGAACTTTGTATTTGTATTTGTATTTCACTCCCTAGGAGCCCTTGCTGTCTGCCTACATTATGGAACTCTGTTGTTTGGTTCTACCCTTCGACAGACTGCCGTGGTTCATCGTCTGCAGTGCATCCTGTACTCCATTGAATTTGCATTCATGTTCCATTTCTAAGTGGTAATAGTTTTATTATTAACCGATACCTGAACTGTATCTCTCTGTATGCTTTTTAGATCTGTTCTCCCATCTGTCACACTGGGAACTTCTCTGGAGGCCGCGACCTGCAGGGGGGGGAGCCACTAAGTCTAAATTCCCTTGCGAGATTCCCTGGTGAATACCTTCCACCCTGTTAAACTCCGTGCCTCTAGGGCAGTCTAGCCAATCCCAGTTAAGACAGCAGGATCCCACTCACTCCTTTGTATGTAAAACTGACACTTAAACTCAATATTTCCAAGACTGAACTTATTGTCTTCCCCCCTTCCAGAACTCGCCCACCTCCCCCCTCTCTGTTTCTGTTAATAACACTACCCTTGTTTCTGTCCCTCAAGTCCGATGCCTCGGGGTTATCATTGATTTCTCCCTCTCCTTCAATCCTCACATTTTGTCCCTCTCAAAATCCTGCTGCTTCCACATTCGCAATATATCCAAGATACGCCCCTTTCTCAACATGGAAGCTATGAAAACCCTTGTTCACTTGCTTGTAATCTCTCGCCTTGACTACTGTAACCTCCTTCTCTGTGGCCTTCCTGATTCTCATCTTGACCCTCTTAAGTCTATCCTCAATGCTGCTGCCCGCATCATTTTTCTCTCCTGCCGTTCTATCTCTGCTGTCTCCCTCCAACAGTGACTACATTGACTCCCCATGGCCTACAGAATTAAATTTAGACTCCTCACCCTCACCTTTAAAGCTTTTAATAAATCCTTCCCTCCCTACATCTCCAATCTCAACTCTACCTACACTCCTAGCCTCCCCCTCCACTCTGTCTGTGACTGCCGCCTCACTGCTTCACTGATCACCTCTTTTCACTCTCCAGGACTTTGCCCGGGCTGCTCGGTAGCTATGGAACGATCTTCCATGTTTCATCAGGTTAGCTACTCTCAAAGGCTTCAAGCATGCCCTTAAGACTCATTTCTTTATTGAAATCTATCAGTCCTCCTCCTAACTCCCTTGTCCCGGCTCTCTCCCCCAGTTAGTAGCACCCTATTTGAGTCTGCCCCTTTCCTTTAGGATGCAAGCTCTCATGAGCAGGGACCTCTTTCCTTGTGTGTTCCTTCTACTATTCCATCACCCTCTGTACCTTTAAGCCTGCTTCCCTAGCCCTATTTTCTTAAGCTTCGGCCTACTTCTCGCTGATTTCTACCATCCCTTTCACTCATTGTCCCAGTAATAATTTGATTTGCATTACCATGTTACCTATGTCTGTATATATATTTTTGTATTGTATCATGTTGTGTCATGGTTTACTGTTTTCTGTATGTCATGTACGGCGCTGCGGACCCTTTTTTTGGCACCTTATAAATTAAAGATAATAATAAATAATAATTATGCAATGACATCAATTAGTTTTTGCAACACATTGTCTGCTATATGCCGCTTACTGAAGCCGGTGATACTCAGAGTAGCCTGGAGTAGCCTGCCTCTGAAAATTGTGATTTAGTTGGGTACATTTTGCTTATGTTCCTGCTGGTGAAGACGATTCACCTACCCAGTGTGCTGTCACAGTCATATAATCTTTAGTTTGCCCAGTTCCGCTTGTCCACATATCTGTGGTTAAGTGTACAATAGAATCGCACTTTGTAGCCCAATTATTACATTTTTACAAACCTTCTGGTAGAGGTGAGGAATAACTTTTCTAATAAAATGGTGTTGTGATGGAATTTGGTAACAGGGACACAAGACCGTAATTAACTGTCTAAAACCAGCTTCATTAATATTGGATATTGGACACAGATCTTATACAAGCATAGTCGCCATGGCATCTGTGATCCGATTTGTGACTGGGCGACAGCTTTCATACTTGCTTCATCTTGCAAAGGATTGTTTAACAGTCAAATGCTGTAAACTACTTGTAGTCTTCTTCTTGGTCTTCTTCTGGAATGAAGATCCACCCCCAGCAGCAGCAGCAGCGGGATTAACGCTTAAGAATTCTTTTGAGGAATCCTGGATAGAGGAGGAGTCATGTAACCTTAGCAACTTGGAAGCAGGACTAACTCTGTTTGCTACTGAGGATATTGATGAGGACGGTGTTGTGGGTGTAGATTGTAGGTTTCAGGATCTAGCTGAGAGAAGGGACCTAGCTGATGATGGACTGCTTGTTGTTATTTTTTTAGCATATGTTTCTGATTTTCTCAACAGCTTTCCATGAACTCGCTTCAAATGGTGTAACATGGATGAGGTTCCTAGATGGTTAAGGTGCCTATCTCTACTGACTGAGGCTTTACAAATACTACAAATGGCTTGACAACTGCTGTCAGGATTTGGATAAGAATAATTCCACAGATAAGAGGTGGATTTTTGGTCTTATGCCCAGGCATGACAATGGCCTTCTTTTTATCACATTCAAGATCTGCTTCCACTGGTGCAGAACCTACACAAACAACATCATCCTCATCAACATTAGTTACACAAATATTCCCTGAATCCTGTTACAATTACAAAATGGCATCCTCAATTTGTGTATCTCCGGCTACACATTGACCTGCTCATCCACACATCTGCAGAAATGCTAAAAGGAGGCTTTCAGTATATCAGAAAGGTCAGGCTTACACAGAGCATTCAGTATCTCAAAGGTCAGGCTTACACAGAGCACTCGTGGATAGACTCTCTTCAGGGATTTGTGTCATTTCTGAATCCGAACACACAGATTCTTCTAATGCCTTACTGATTTTTTCCAGCTCGGCTTTTACACATAAAATTATTTGGGCACCACTTTTTGAGTGAGAATGATAAGGTCTTGCATCGTCATGTCTGACCTTACAAGAAGATGCCTCACTGACAATTGCAGAACTAGCACTCATAGAGCAAAGTGAATGCCTGATTATTACCTTACCACTGCGTGTGTAGAATGGCATATTGGCAATTTTATATTTTTCTGCTGTTAACTTTGCCTTGATTACAGGACTTTTTGGCTTTACAAGGTAAAAGGTGTTTTTTTGCATTTTTGTTTCCCTGACTTAAAAACACTATACACTTTAACATAGACTTTAGCATATGACGTAGACGGATTACTGTCATCATGACTGGTGTCAGCAGCTGTGGAGAGAGGAGGTGTTTGTTTCAGCTCTGACTTCCAGAAGCCTGCAGGGTAGAGTTTTTTGCCTAACCCAGCCTTGATGGAGCCTCCTGGGGCAGCATTCCAGGAGAGTCCCCTACCTACCGGGCCTGGCCCGGGCCTAGGCCCAGATTTATCCAGGATCCATGATAATCAGCTTCCCAGTATAAGTGATGCTACTGCTGGTGAAAATGCAGGAAAGGCCCCGGCTTCAACATCTCCGGGTGACAAAACAAACCGTGATCAGGTTAAAGCTGAAGTTAAAGCTCCTGGCTCGGTGCAGCCTGTGGAAAAAAAGAAACCTGCAGCAAAGGTAACCCCCTGTTTTCAACTTACCACATTAGAGGGAGAAAGTGGTTCAGGGGGTGGGCTGGATCCTGGGGTGGAAGCGCCTGTTTCATCCAGTCAGGGTGGTCAGGAGGCTGAAGCCTTGGGGGATGCCCGGTCAGTGCCTGACTCCAGAGAGTATCTATCCTGGGGAGACAGAGTGGAAATAGAGGATCTGCAGAAAGAAGTGCAAAGGGCAGAGACCTCAGTTGCTAGATTGCAACAGAGAATTGCTAAAAAGAAGCTAAAGAAAAATAAGTTGTTTACCCGTGACAAAGTGGAAATGCAGAGGGCTATTGATGAATTGGCGGATAACCTAAAGTATAAAGAATCTCACCTGGAGGAGTTGCATAAGAGATTGGCATATTACCAGCAACATGCTAGCAATCCGAGGGAGAGTAGTCAGCTATTAACATCTGCTGATGCTTTTACTACTGATCCGTCCCCAGGTATGATATAGCTGACTGTGGGTACTGCATGCGAAGCTGTAAAATGTGTGAATCCTGTCTCTGTAAATATAACCTCACAATCTGCATCAGTCCCTCTGCCTGCTAATATCCCTGTGGCAGAGATGGAAAATATGGAAGGAGAAAATGCCCTTTATTCATCCATAAGGGCATTGGAATAAGGCGTGACATCGCAGAGTGTGGTCGTGAGTGCAGTAGGGTCTGTAGTGGGCCTTACAGTGTCTAAAGCAAAAGAGTCACCTGAAGTCCAAGATGGTGGTTTGTCAGCAGCAGCTGAGAGCACTGAAGGGTCTGTAGTTGGCCCTGTTGTACCTCAGTCAGGGGTCACTCCTCTCCCTGGTGGTCCAGTGGTAAAATTCGAAACCCAAGATGGTGGCTTTGGTTTGAGTGCTGCGACCAGAAGTATGGCGCAGTCTGTAATGGACTCTGTTGCATCTGTGTCAGCAGCTAACTGAGTTGTGCAGCAGGAGGAGGCTCAGATTGATCTTGAAATGAGTGAGTCTCTTGGAGAACTAATGTCTGCAGCAGCCAGTGTTACCACAGGTGTAAATAAACTGAGTTCAGAGACTGAGGCACCAAGTGCTTTGGACACTGAGATAAGGGGTGAGAGACTTGCATTTGCTAGTTCACCTAGTGCTGGTACTGTGTCTGTGCAATCAGTCTTTGGGCCTGTCAGTATTGGAAAATTACCCAGTGGGGCTCAGTGTGTAAAAGATATTGCAATTAGTGTGGCTGAATCTGTTTTGGCTCCTGCTATGTCTGTGACTGCTGCTATCCCTAGGGGTGGGGGTGGGGAGATTCCTGATCCCCCAGTTACTTCTTTAGAGCCTCAACCTGGGACTTCAGGTGCTGTGGGTAGGCCAGCCCTTGTGTCATATGCTGGGGTATTAACAGGGAAGCGGGTGTTGACTCCACAGCCTGTGTTAGGAGTGCCACCAAAATGGCGAAATGTTGTTCAATTAAAATGGATAAGTAAAGAGACCCCACCTCCCTCTAGGCCTGATTTTCTTAATCAATTTTTTACACTGGGCTTTGTAGCTAGTGATCTGTTTGCTTGCATACACCCTGTAGGCTCCCCTTAGTATGACATTAGCTTTTCCACCTATGGGGGTCTTCAGGCATTCTGGAATATATGGGGTTCTGTTAAAGGGCAGAGTCCTTGGCTAAGATATAGAGCTTACGCAGTTACTAGACAAGAGCAGGTTAGGATTACAATATTAGTCTGTACCGAGTCTTTGTCAGTGGCAGATCTGTCCTTTTGGGTTAAACATTACGCAGACCTACTTTCACTCTTAAGTAAGGTGCGGGATCCAGAACACCATGTCTGGGGTGGGGCCTGGTCCACGACTGTACGGCTGCGGCAGAGTAAGAGGCGTACTCTGCATCTTCCATCTGCAGCCTACATAGGTCGGGATAGGATCCAGTGTTTCTACCCCGGGCAGCCTCGTTTGTGCCACCGGTGTGGGTCTTTTCGTCACATTAGCAATAATTGTACGGAATTGAAGTGTTCTCTGTGTCAGGGGCTAGGGCACACTGCAAGGGATTGTACTGCAATTAAGTGCAACCTTTGTGGTAAGGATGGCCACTCATATAGTAGATGCCCACTGGTGGAGCATAATAAAGTTTCTTTAATTGTGGTTCCCACTATGACCCCCTCACTAGTGTGCCCTGTGGTTGAAGAGGGAATAGTCTTGCAACAAAGCATGGAGGGTACTCTGGAGTGTGTGAGGGAGGAGGCTGTGCGAGGCATATCTCAGAATAAGGCACATGCCACTCCTGATCACATCTCAGAGTCCGAAATGGAGATGGAGAATGAGGAATGGACCCTAGTGGGCAAAAATAAAAGGAGAAAGCAGGTGTCCAGCAAATCAGGGGACATTGTGGTTGTAAATCGGTTTCTGGTTATTTCCAGTGAAGAGGAGGAAGAGGGAGAAGTGGCTAGGGACATAGAAGGTGATTTGAAACTTAGGCCTAAGCATCAGAAGAAGAAGGTGAAGAAGTTACCTAGGAACCCTCCTCAGTTACAGGTGGAGGAACTCCCTGTTGGTGTAGGGGTTGGGTTAGTGGTAGGAGGAGGCAAGGGAAAGGCTAAGGGGAAGAGGCAGCCAGATTACTCAGTGGTCCCTTTGACATCTAGGATGTATCCTGTTCTTGGAGTTGCTCCAGTTCCCTTGACCCTTAACACTATAATGCCAGGGGAAGTACTCACCCATGTAGAGACTCCAGAGGTTAATACTCATTCAGGCATTTCCTTGGGTACAATTGCTGTTCCTAAGCCCCTTAAGGCCTCTGCTAAAGAGGTAGTCATTACTAAACCCATCCCCCTGATAAGGAACAGTGTGATGGTGGGCCAGGTATGGTTGACATCTCCAGAAAGAGTGTTGGAGGGAGGACTCAGGTTTTAAAGCCTCCTTCAAAGGAGTCAAGGAAAGAGCTGGTCTCCACGGTGGGACACAGCCAAAATAAGTAAAGTGGAACTAAATGGGCCTACTTCTATAACCTAGAATGATGGCTCCCCAACCTATTAGATTTGCCACAATTAATGTGGCATCTATAATGGTCTCTTGCGGCCGAGCCGTACGGTGGGGTGGCGGTACTTTTTACTGGCATGGTAACCATTCAGCGGGTTATAGAACTTGAAGTAGGTAGATGTATGATTCTGGATGTCACTCTGAAGGGGTGCGACCTCAGGTTAATTAACATCTATGCCAGTCCGCAATCTAAGTGAGACAGGAAGTGCCTTTTCAGAGAGATAAAGCCTTACCTTTTTACAGCCCGGCAGGTAGTTTTTGGAGGTGATTTCAACACCATTATTAGGCCCAAAGACAGGGGAGGATCCAATTCTACGCTGGGCTACGATTCCTTTTTTCTAGTTAGCATGGTCAGACAGGCAGGTCTGGTGGATGTGCACATTCACCATTCCCCAGACCTCACGGGTTTCACCTTTTTAGAGGTAGGGGTAGCTCTAGGATAGACAGGTTTTTTGTTAAGGAGGGCTCTGCGACTTCGGCACCTGTGCTGAGACCTGTGGAGTTCTCCGATCACGTTTGTCTGTGTGTCAGCTTGAACACCTCAGAAACCCCTCAGAAAGGCAGGGGACTGTGGCGCCTGAGCCCTGAGCTCCTAAAGGAGGATGAGATTAGACAGTCCTTTAGGGACTTCTTTGAAACACAGGAATCACTTTTGAAGGCAGGTTGGAGTAGGTCAGAGTGGTGGGAGGTTTGCAAGATACGAACACGGAGCTTCTTCCGCCGACTCGTAAGTCACAGAAACTTGGTAAAAATAAGTACCTACTCAGCTTTGAGACGGAAACTTGCTTTCCTGTTCTCTGAAGAGGGAGACGGTAGGGAGATCTCCCGGGTGAAGGCTCGGTTGAAGGAGTGTCAGTATGATCGGTATGCTTCCTTAGTTCTGGAGAGGGAATATGGTCAATACCACTTGCCAGACCCCTACCAGAGCTGTAGGAACTCAATCATTGCTAAGGAGGTGAGAGGGCTGTGTGAAGAGCGGGGTGTCTTTCAAAAGTCTCGGGAGGGCATTCTTGGCATCATTGGCTCTTTCTACTCTGGCCTCCTCTCTGAGAAATCACTTGACAGAGGGAAGATGGAGCAATTTCTGAAGGAAACTCCTGGTGTGAATAACTTGCATGCTGCGCTTGACACCCTGGATGGTGATATAACGGTAGACGAGGTCAAGGCTGCCATAGATAGTCTGTCTATGAAGAAGTCCCCAGGACCGGATGGCCTGACATCCGAGTTTTATAAGACCTTTGTCGACATCTTGGCCCCTCGCCTTATGGAAGTGTTTAATGAGTGCCCCGGCGAGGGTTTACTCCCTCCTTCCATGAGGACATCTGCCCTTATAGTATTGTCCAAGGGATCGTACCAATCCAAGATTGAGAACTGGTGCCCCATCGCCCTTCTTAATGTGGATCGCAAGATTCTGGCAAAAGGGCTGTTTAACAGGTTGGTTTAGATTACAGACCTGGTACTTTCTCCTTCTCAGCATTGCACCGTGAGGGGTCGTAGCACCTTTAGTGCTGTCCTTGGTGTCCAGTAGGCCGTTGAGCGGTGTCATGCTGAGAAGTGGGGAAAGTATTTGCTGACACTGGACCAGTCGAAGGCTTTTGATCGGGTCATGAGTACCTCTGGTGTCTACTTGGCAGGTATGGGATCCCAGAGCGGGTGGTCAATTGGATTAGAGTGATCTACAGGCAAGCCGAAAGCTTCCAGCTTGTGAATGATTGGGTAGGTCCTACTTTCTCGGTGACTTCGGGAGTCAGACAGGGATGTCCCCTGAGCCCCCTCTTGTACGTGTTTGCAATCGATCCCTTCATCAGGAGGTTGGAAGGCGACACAGTGAGAGGGGTGCAACTGAGCCCGGGGAAGCCGTTGAAAGTGGTGGCTTACGCAGATGATGTCACGATCGTGATTTCTGATGTGAATGAAGCGAAAGATGTGACGGTTGATATCTGTACATATTCTGAAGCCTTAGGGTCCAGAATCAATCAGGATAAGTGTGAAGCTTTCTGGATGGGGAGGAGGGTCGGCATTTTGACCATCCGGACAGCCTTCCCCAGGCGAGCAAGGACATTAAAATTCTTGGTATCCGATTTGGCCCTGGTGATTATGCCAAGCGAAATTGGGAGATTAGGCTGGGAGCAGTTTCCGCTAAAGTGATACATTTGAAAGGATGGCATTTGTCTCTTTGGGAAAGGGTAGACTTGATCAAGACTTACCTGATTCCAGTCTTTTTGTATGTCAGCTATGTATGCCTTTTGCCAGAATCTTTATGGGCCAGGGTGAATGCAGTGTTCTTGCAGATGCTTTGGGGGAACAGGCTGAACCTTGTTAAGCGTAGCGTGACCTACAGATCGAGGGGGGAGGGGGGCCTGGGTATGGTAAACCGAGTGCTCTTCTTTATGCTCACCTTTCTTAAATTACATCTGCACAGTCTCATCTTGGAGACTTCCCCTCGATGGGTAGAGGGCTTTCATACCTGGGTGCATCCATTCCTCAATTCCTGGTTAGAGGGAGGAGCGGTAAAGAGCTTTTGAGTTCCACATGGTTACCTCCCGGCCTACGTGAAACTGGGTTTGAAGGTGACAAAGAAATGGCAACTGGAGGTGGGAGAGGTCAACAGCTTCTCTAGAAGGGAGTTGGAGAGGAGAGTCTTGCGGTCTCACTTCTGGGAGCCACTGTCACTGAGGGACTGCCCGGGCAGTGTCTGCTCAGATGGCATAGCTCTGATCACTGATTGGAGGATACCACTGAAGCTCAGGGATATTGCCTGGCTCTCCTTCCACGGGAGACTCTATGTTAGAGGAAACCTCAAGATAAGGAATGCCGATGATCGTGGCTGCTCACGGGAGGAGAGTCCAGGGGAGGAGGAGACAATGGATCATTTCTTGTTGAGGTGTTCTTTTATCATAGAGGTTTATGATGGGGTCTCATGTGTCTTGGGCACGCCTAGTCTTTCGGGGCTTAGTTACCCTGAGTGGGTTTATGGGGCGCTCAAGAGGTTTAGGGCCTTTGATTTGGTCACTCTGTTTTTAGTTACATTAGTGGTTAGGTATTACACGTGGAATGCACGGTGTTTAGTGACAATCCGCAAGAAAGTCCTCCCTTGCAAAGAGGTGGTGGGAGATATTCTTCACAAGGTTTGGAAGATAAGGGATATGGAGAGGCAACGGATGGATGCTGCAAGCTGGGCCAGGCTTTGGCGTGGCTTGAAACCCCCTTAGTGGGTGGTGGAAATCTGGGGCACCTCCATCTGTTGACTTTCTATTTCTTCACCTCCCAGTAGATTTTGATTGGTTCCTTTTTTTTTACTAAGTGCTTGTATATGTCTAGTCATCCTATTTAGTTCCACTATGCTTGTTTTTAGTTTTGGTACAGTTAAAGTTTGTTTTAACATTAAAGTTGAGATTTATTATGGTGCATATAACCAGTTTACATTAGCCATGAAGGCCTATGGACTTTTCTATTTTTATGGACTTTATTTATTATGAGCATGGACTCTTTTATTGGGATATGGGAGGGGTTTCGTTATTGTAAACTTGTTGAGATATGTATTTTGTTGCAAGTTTTTCTAAATAAAAAAAACAGCAGCTGCTTGGTGCTCCTCGTCTTCTGTGGACTGATGTGAATCCATTTTGATAACACTGTACAATGTGACTGGAGACTTTTAAGAACACTGCCTGCCCTATTATTTTTTTTTCAGCACTGACAATGAGAATGGCACATAGACTGTAGACTGACGAGAACACTGACACCTATCCTTGACGTCAGCGTGTACTGTCAAACACTTTTTGAATCGGAATCACTTGCTGTCAACATGAGGCTTTCATCATAGATGTCCAGCGTTGGGTTGAAGGTAAGCCTGTTTATTTTTAGATCTGATTTTCATAATTTCTAAATTTATTTGTAGGGGTTAAACATGTCGGTATAGTGGTAATCGCAAAAACGATTACCACCGGTTCTGTACTAGCAAGTGGCATGAATAAGTGTACTTTTCCAAACAAAGAGTATACCGTGCCAGTCATCACTATCAGCACTTAAACCAGCCCTGTAGCTGATACAAATTATACAGCTGAAACAGGTGTATTTAAGAGAAAGCCAGGGCTTCAATTAGCCGCATCTGCATCGGCACTCTCTCGGTATGCCCTTACTGTACATTGCCTATGTCTGTCCATCCCTTCGCACCCCCATTCCACCCTACAAGTTGTAGGCAGACGCAAGTATCACTTGCTTTCGTACATGAATTGCATGCAATTGCATCCATTGACTTAAGATCTGTTTCTCAGCATGCCCAGAGCTATTTCATGCAAGACGCAGCACGCAAACAGACATATCAGAACATGAATTAGGCTTGGAATATGTACATTCCAAATCATTTAGTTGAAAACCTATAGCAAGAAAACAGAAACAAATTCAAAGCAGGAAAGTAGTAAAAATGATTGCCTATGAATATAAAGCAGATTTCTACATTTTTCAAAAAGAATTGTGTCCGATTTTTATTTTACCATGTGAAAATATCGACAGGCTTGAACTTACATGTTATGGAGAAAAGTTAGTTTTTATTTGATATTGCAAACAAGTATTTTACAAGGTTGTAAAAATATATACAATTTCTGATGTCCACATAAAACGGCAATCTTCTCAATGTTTATACAGTTCTTTGACAAGTTCTCTGACAAGTGCCACTTTCTGTATTATTGATCTGTATTGTGTATTTGGAAGCACTCAATATCAGAATAGCTTTCTATGGATGAAAAGTCCTATCTCATCTTCCCTTGAACAAAAGAGCACCCTTTTGCACCTGGTATCACAGGATGCATTTTATAGTATAGTATGCACTTAAAAGTATATCACAATGAAAAAAGGTTTGTAGAAATATATCTTCTATGCTCTCACATCTTAATATTCTCACAATTGTATTCATTATCATCAAATGTTTTTATCTCATCAATGTTTTTAAGAAATTATTGGTTAACAACATGGATAGCTTGATATTTTAAGGGGACAACATGGTAGATTGTGATGGTTTTAGGTGTACCTACTACCTCTTACTGTTGGTAGAAGCAGTAATGCAACATGCTTACACAATGTATGCCACAAGTTTATCAACAGCTGGTTTACTGGTGTACTTGTGAGCTGACATCACATATGTGTACTGCAAAAATTTGATTGAATTTGAACTTGTGATCAGTTTCTAAAATAATTCTTAAATTGCCAGTTTTGAGGAACCTGCCAGTTAGTACCTGCTGTATCTAAACAATAGCACATTTTTAGTTGGATGTCAGCCCCCCTCTTATGCGTAAAATACATATTTCCTACTGTGTATGCACACCAAAAATGTGTATGTGTGTGAGTCTTTAATAAGGATGTTCACTGACCCAAGTATTTTGGATTTTGTTTTGGGTCTGCATTTTTTTGCAAAAATTGCTTAAAAATGCTAAAATCACATAATGTGGCTATTTTTTCTTCTTACATTATTATTAACCACAATAACATTAATTTCCAGTCATTTCCAGTCAATTTTGACCACCTCACAGGTCACCATTCCTCTGTCTGTGTGAGCAATGGCCCTGAGCAATGGCACTGGAAAGTGACAAAAATGATGCTACCCCTGCTGTGTCTGTGTTAGTAATGGCACTGGAGTATTTGGCACTGGAGACTGGAGAGAGACAAGAATGATGCTACTCCTCTTACTACCAAGAATTTACTAGCTGGTTGGAAGCCCTGGAATGGGCCTGAAAAATGGAGACAGAAGGACGGGCTCCAGAAAGCACACACACACACACACACACACACACACACACACACACCAATTCTGGGGAAAGGTTTTAAAGGAAGTCCATATGACAGTTGCATCCCACATGCCCCCTCCATCACTCCCAGACAGATAACCCAAAACAGCTGATGCATCATTTACCTGGAAAAGCTTGCAATGGGTTCACGTCATCCAGGAGACAGATTCCGTCCGCTATTATGATGAAGTGCTTTTTGTTCTGTCCCAATCCTGGGGCTTCAATGTTTCTAGTACCCACCCAGGGTGTATTCCAACATTGCATGAGTTTGGGTTCCTTTAGAATAAGGAACTGGATGAATCTCAGGGTATTATACTCTGGAGACTGGTACTGAAGTCTAGGCTTCTATCAGGTCTTGCTACTTCTGATCATATGCTACTCTGAGATTTTGGTGTTAGAGTTAATGCTTCTACCATATCCTGTTACGCTGCTGTTTTACTGGATTGCTGATTTGCGCTATTATCCTGCAAGTATCCTGTGTTGTTGACTTCATCAGGAGAAGTTGTGAATCTGTTGAGCTTACTGTAAGGAGATTGGGTATCTAATAGACTGACTAGGCTGAAAGGCTTTTGGGGGCTGCAAAATTTGTGGGGCTGCACAATTTAAAAATATATGAGCATATTTGTACTTCAAAGTAAAAAGAAACATAAAACATTTTCCCATGTTAAAGGCTGAAGAGAATGAGCTATCCTTGCCCAGATGCTTGAGGGTAACTAGGCAATTAGGAGAGACAAGGATGGCAACGGGTGCAGACATGACAGTTCCCTCTCCCTTCACATTTTCACCCTCAGTAGCGATTGTTCATACTGCCATTCTGCTATCCAGTTCTGTTTTTAATAAAATGAAATGAATGACAAACATTAAAATCCAAGTGGAGCAGAGTTTGAAACCACGGGTACATAAACTTTGGTGGAGGGGGGTTTGAAGGAAGCTGGATTTTTAATTAAGGACAAGTACATTTTAGCCTGGCGTGGAAGGTGAGGGGGCTTTATGAGCATATTAGCCTAGGAAAGCATAAATCAGGTCCTGGTTATCTTTAAGGAGTGTACAAACAAAGCTCCATTTAACTCAATATCATTCAATTCTATTACAGTTAAGTTATTCTATCCTGTTTGCTAATTGATCTGTTATCTAACCCTGCTCTGCCATTTACTGACAGGCAACCAGGTTTACTTTGGGGAGATTAAACTGTATATTGAATTTTTTTATGTAGTGCCGGCAGACATGATGGCCCCCACATGTGCATTAATGTCAGGGATTGATAAGCTCTGCTCACAGTGACATCACAAAGATCAAGGGAGCAAGGGAAAAGTGACCGTTAGATGAGAGGTGTGATTTTAAACTGGCAGTTGAAGTGTGGCAGTTGTTCGCTGTCAGCGGGAAACCTGTCAGCCTGTCAAGGAAGAATCCTGTCACATTGTCACCAGAAAAATCCCTGTGAGTCTCTGAAGAAAATAAACCCAGGAGAAAACAGCTGGGAGGGACAGAAGAATATCAGCTCTGACAGGAGGGAGAGCACTGTCAAAATGGTCAACCCTGTCTTTTGAGAGAAACAATTGAAATTTCCCGAGAGGTCTGAGGAGAAAATGAAATCTAAATAGATAAGTAACCCCTGATTGTTTATTTATTTGATGGGACTGTGTATTGTGAATGTTGTATTAAAGTAATTTTAACGTTTTAAAATAAGCATTGTCTTAGCAATATCTTGTGGTTCCAAAGCACAAACAATTTATTTTAGCAAAAGCAAAAGTTTTAGCAGTTCAATGCATAATTATAATACAGTACATCCGATGCCAAATACATACATACATACCGCCGCGCCCGCTGTGCTCCGCTACATTACTTCAGTCCAGAAGACAGTGGTCAGAGATGACTGTTAGCTGGTCCCAGCAGAGCTGTATATATACACTCAGTGATACAGAGAAAACAATACAGAGGATGTGGCTTGCTTCTATAGGTCCAGGCTTCAGGAGGGTCCAGTGTAATGCAGGTCATAGGCCAGTTCAAACAACCCCCTCCAAAGGTGGGGGTTAACATTCCAAGGGTGGGGATCTGCTCTCCAGATGATGACTCCGATTTCCCCGCCCAGAATCCAGTTTAAACTAGTCTATTTACATAACACAGAGAGTATCATTTTAAACATTTATTCCCTAACATCGCTAACTAGAGTATGCAATGTGCGAACCCTTCGACATCTGCAGATAAATAGGGGATTAAAATGATACTAAACATGACATTTCCTGTAACCTGAACCTTAAATATCACTAAAGTGTACATATAACCTTAATATATATATAACTATAAACCAAATATCATCTGCTCATAAACCACTTTGGAATGGAACAATTATAAATATTAATATATAAATAGATGAATGTAAAAAGTGCGAGTGTATGCGTGCAAGTTTCATCGTGCGATCGCGCCATGCCACGTGTTACGTGGCGTACTGATCGCAATCGCACGGTAAAAGTATATTAATCATAATACTTTCTTTCTTCCAATTATACGACTTTGACACTTGCTATTAGGTACATAGGGACTTGGTGGGAAGGCCCGAAGATAATTTGTACACCCCTTTGCTGGACTGGGATAAACTATCAGGGGTGGTGATAGGGAAGGATAGTTAGGGATCAGAGACTGAGATATATTGTGAAAATCTACACTAAACAACAAAATTTACCGTAGACCAGTGACATTCGCTGCCGTGAAGAACAGGGGAGAAATAGCTCATTGCAGGACTGGGCCTGTGTAATAAGACGGGACAAGGAGGAAAGTGTGTACACGCCTAACTTCTTCAAGTCATATTCCACCGGAATAAAGACAGACTAGAGGTAGTGCTTATTAGAAAAGTGAGGGATACTACAGGATGTCACCATTAAAAGAGATATATGTTTGACACAGCTGAGGAAAACTGACACCAGCCATTTCTACCATAGTCTATTGTTTCTGGGATAGAGAAGTGGAGAGATATTTACTTGTCACTAATTTCCTCATAAGACCACTTAACTGCATTTTATTGCTAAACATGCATATGTTGATGTATAACATGTTAAGTTAGTGGATATGTGTTGAATTTAGAATGTACTTGTGACAAAATGTTGTATATCTAATGGCTAATTGTTATTTTCTGTTGGATTTATGTATAACACTGTGAAAATTGTATGCATCTTTTCAAAGTGTATTGTGTTAACTGACCTAAGTCTGACCTAGGCAAGTGTCAATGGACTTGTGAAAGTAGCCAGGCCCACAGACAGATAAAATCTATGAGTAGTTTGTGTATGCAGAGGAGATATACTTAGCCAGGCCGAATAAGCAAAGGTGAGAACTCAGGTCTTGTGAAATGCCAGGTCTCAGGACATCCATAATTTACTTTGAAAGCCTTGTGTCATTTTGGGCATCCATCTAACTCAGGTGAAAATAAATTCCTAAGGTGGGTGGTGAAGAGCCAACAAGAAATGGTCTAAAAATCATTTGTATCAATAGTGCAGTGTTCATTTCTTTGAGGGGGTCTATCAAGACTGAGTGTGTCATTCTTCTCAATGTGTACTCCTCAATCGCCAATTCCTGAACTTGACTCTAGTTTTTATTTCCTATTCTATTTTCTGAAATTCATTTGAGCAATTTATTGTATGTCTTGTTATTAATTTTTTTAAATAAGCCTTGGAAACATTTTTCAGATTGAATAAATTTAATATAGTGTATCCTCCGTGATTTTTTGTGAACTTACGAAGCCCAGGGAGGTTCATGCTACATGTGTATGTGATTTAAATGTGAAACATTAATAAGTGGTTCTGGTGAACGTAAGGACACCATAATAAATCCTTTGTGGTGGCAGAAAAGGTGTATTATTACAGTTAGAATAATTGAGAATTAAGTGAGAATAGTTACAAGTAAGTATTTAAGATAGAGGTACCTCTTGTCTAGGGTAAGAAAGGTTAAGGTATTGCATTGTAGTCTTGTACATTCACTATATTTCACCTGTTTTAAAGAGATACTTATAAAATACAGCTGGAATCATCTGTTTGTACATTTTATGAGAACTCACCGAAGAGGCGTGATATCAACACGATTGCTGCAGGAGGTTCTTATTATACATCGTGAAGCTCAAACATCGATCGCAAGAAATATTGAGGAGGATTTCTTATTAACACGTATTGGAACCATTCATCAGGCGATGTAGTTTCGGAGGAAGCTTTTCGTCTTGGCACCATTCACTAAGGTGCACATGAGGACTCATCAAGCACATATCGGGTGACTGATTACATATTCCAGGGATCTGGTAAGGAAACAATTTATCTGTTCCCACTACCTGAAGATTGCTTACACCTCATACACCACATTATTGGCTATATCACTATTATACGTGATACTCAATATTGAACCTGCAATTGCAATACTAGTTGTCCCACTGGATGAGATACCATTTATCCCAGGTGTTTGGGAATATAAGTGACTGTTATATTAATATCTATTTTCCAAGTTGACACTGGATGAGACATCATCCAATCCAGGTGTTTGGGAATATAAGTGATTGATATGCAATATCTGCGGACTATTTCCTACCTCCACCAATCCACAGCGTCTATCATACCGAGTTTGAATAGGATTTCATAAGGTTTTTTTGAGCTCCACTCTGACTTTTTCTGGCAAGAAACGTTTATGTTTGCAAAAGAAAATACCACTGCACTAGGTATCGCTATTCCAGTGTCATAATTCTTGTCAGTTTGTAAATGTTTAAGTAATATGGTTACTGGATGGTGCACTTATACACAGATAGCTAATCAGGCAAAAAAAGAAAGGATAGAGAGAAATTGTGTATTCGAAGGCACTCCGCGATATCAATAATAAATTAAAATATCCATTTCTTTATTAGTATACTTTAAGAAAATCCCTCCTAATTAAATAGCGAAATATTAAAACCAAAGTGATTAAAGTGAATTAAAATAGCAAGGTAAATTGCTCTGCCCCGCTACTTTATATTTATCTATATAAGTATTCAGTGTATAATATAGTAATCACTCCTATATTAAACCAATCTCACAGTTGGATACCACTCCAAATCAAGATGATTTAAGTATGTGTGGTATAAATTGGACTAATTGTCATGATAGCCTTAATTGCAACAATATGTGAGTGATGAACTTAAATAAAGTCTCTGGCAGTTATTTCATCAATCCAGTATCCCAATAATTCTTTATAATAACTGTATTTGTCAATAATGGGATATCTTTGATATAATAGGAACTCCATATAAATCTAAAACACACTCTCAATGTGATCACATTAATCCGCATACACGCTTATGTATAGAACCCAATGAGGGCTTAAGCATTTGTTATATTTCTAATGGGATTGCTAGGACTTAAATAAGGCCTCTGCCTAGCGATTGTTTAGCTTAGTTGTATAACCTGGCACTATATTGCCCTAGTAATTCCACTTGTGTGTTTGGTTGATCAGTCACTCTGTTATCAAACAGGCATCTAATGTGTCTGTTGGAGCTCCTTCTAAATTGGAAGCCTGCCATTTTTAGTCATACACACACACACACACTCATGCTATTATATAACCCATACAGGGTTTTGGTGGTATCTAAGATTATTAAATTAAGACAAAATAATGAGGAGTGATTAAGCACAGTAGCAGGGTAAACGCCAATACGCGTTTCGCTACATGCTTTTTCAAGGCAATCCGAAATGAGGAGGAATGAAAGTAGGATTAGTATTCGCCCGCCCCCAGGAGTTAGTGATTGGTAAATCGATGTTTCAGGCTGTCAGCATGTAGACAAACAGTATACAGGATACTGAGTTGTAACTTCTCATGTCTGTTTCCTCTTAAATTTTACCTCAATCTAAACAAAGATTCTATCCCCATATAATACGGTAAATATATGGTGACAGTCAATTCATGTGATGAATAAAACATAAAAATCAAGTGAAAGTTAACCGTGTGTGTACACTTTGATTAAATAACATGGGTTAAATAGAGTCTATCGCTGGCAATCAAGTACATTGTACCAGTAATTCAAATTGCAGATTTAGTTAGTCAATTATTCTGTTATAAATTGAGGTTCCTCTTATATTAATTAGATCTACTCCTTAATTTTATTATATTAAGACTTATCTTGTCTATATTGGATCCTTCTTGGATCCTGCCTAAATCAACATCTAGATTTATTCCACATGTAATAAGGTAAGTATATAATAATAGTGAAATAATGTGATAAAACATGAAACCCTATAAGGGTTAAAAAACAATAAAACGTGAAAAAAATAATCAATTAATGTGCTATGATGCCCATATATCAAAAATAAGGAAAAGAGGGCATTGTGGTGTAACATTGTAACTACATGTAATATTAATTGCTCATACCTTATTAGGTGAACAATATTCACAGTGAATTATTATATAATTATTATATAATAAGTGATGAAAATGGATAATACAAAATGTGTCGAAAGAAGATGAATCTTAATAGAAAGATTATGAATATAAGAGTCAGAGAATTTTCGTTCATAAATAAACCATAAGGTTATTGGTATCATTGAGACCATTTGGAATCAAACTATACACCATGAAGATTTGTCTTGCTTCTCGTTTGAGGAGTTCTTGTTGGAAATTTCCCCCACGAATCCCCAATGAGACCTTTTCCATGGCAAAAGCTAGTAATTGTTTAGGGTTACCTTCGTGGTATAATAAAAAATGCTTTGCCACAGTTGTCAAGGGTTTGAATTTGTCTCTATCCCAAGAAGCATTTTTAATATTGTTTACATGTTCTAAGAGGCATTTCTTAAACGGCCTACTTGTCATGCCAATATATTTTAACTTACACGGGCACGTTAAACAGTATATTACGCCAATAGAGTTGCAATTCAGAAATTCTGTTATTCGCCAGATTTTTGAATACCGGTCAGTGTATTCTTTGGTTTTTATGCAATATTCACACGCTCACAATACTTTCATTCCTCCTCATTTCGGATTGCATTTCAAAAGCATGTAGCGAAATGCGCGTTGGCGTTTACCCTGCTACTGTGCTTAATCACTCCTAATTATTTTGTCTTAATTTAATAATCTTAGATACCACCAAAACCCTGTATGGGTTATATAATAGCATGAGTGTGTGTGTGTGTGTGTGTATGACTAAAAACGGCAGGCTTCCAATTTAGAAGGAGCTCCAACAGACACATTAGATGCCTGTTTGATAACAGAGTGACTGATCAACCAAACACACAAGTGGAATTAATAGGGCAATATAGTGCCAGGTTATACAACTAAGCTAAACAATCGCTAGGCAGAGACCTTATTTAAGTCCTAGCAATCCCATTACAAATATAACAAATGCTTAAGCCCTCATTGGGCTCTATACATAAGCGTGTATGCGGATTAATGTGATCACATTGAGAGTGTGTTTTAGATTTATATGGAGTTCCTATTACATCAAAGATATCCCATTATTGACAAATACAGTTATTATAAAGGATTATTGGGATACTGGATTGATGAAATAACTGCCAGAGACTTTATTTAAGTTCATCACTCACATATTGTTGCAATTAAGGCTATCATGACAATTAGTCCAATTTATACCACACATACTTAAATCATCTGAATTTGGAGTGGTATCCAACTGTGAGATTGGTTTAATATAATAGTGATTACTATATTATACACTGAAAACTTATATAGATAAATATAAAGTAGCGGGGCATAGCAATTTACCTTGCTATTTTAATTCACTTTAATCACTTTGGTTTTAATATTCCGCTATTTAATTAGGAGGGATTTTCTTAAAGTATACTAATAAAGAAATAGATATTTTAATTTATTATTGATATCGCGGAGTGCCTTAGAATACACAATTTCTCTCTATCCTTTCTTTTTTTGCCGAAGAAACGTTTATGAGTCTGATTGAGTCTGTACCATCGAGACAGTTTTTTGAGGATATTATTCAATTCTATTTATTCTAATCTAGATTGTTTATATTATAGGTGCAACTATATTACTGCTATTCCTCTTAATAGATGGTATTAATGCATATTGAGTATTTTTACTTTTTTATGCATTTGTTTTAATAAATTGTTTTTGAACATCAACATTACAGTACCAGTGTTCTGATGATTTGAGGATTTATTGCAATTTGTTTGTTATATATATTTTTTATTTACAGGGATGCAGACCCCGTGCAACTAGTCCTCTAGATCATCTCCATAATTTTGTGTCAAATATACTTGTTGTTTTTTGATTTTTATCTATCTGTAGGTCCAACTCAGCATCAGATCCAGTGTCTCTAAATCTTTTCCTGGGACACGTAGCATAAGTTATCATGATTCAATATTGATTCCTGTCGTATATATCAAGATTAATATTAGTCTGGCTGAATATAATCTGTATAATAAATACCCTTTGTCTTTATTTCAACAAGTTCCCTAAATATGCACATATTTCCTACCTAGACATATTACTCCCAACATATGCTACATGAATAAATTTAAAAATGCAAATATATTATATCAATTGCACTGCCAAGATACAGTTGGACACTTAACACCATATAAAAACTAGTCATATTCGTTAAAACATTACTTATCCTACATAAAAACATGTTCTGTTAACAATCATTTAATATGATATATTGCATAATGACCAAGGGAATCATTATTAGCCCTTGCTTTTTTTATTCTACCTAGTAAATACTTTGTAGATGGTCTAGAACAGGGGTTGGCAACCTTTTTCTATCAGAGTGCCGGCTAAAATCCAGTGAAGCCCAGGTGTGGCAGTTGGGTGTGATATATACATATTGTGGCAAGAGCCCGCTACTGCAGAAGCACACACGAACAACTTCTTCCTTTTTATGTAGCTTTAATGTCAGGATGGTAAATGTATTGACACCGTATACTTTCACAGCAATTATGGAGACCCTAAACGCTAGCTATACATAGACCAGCTCTCTCTCTCAGGACCAGCCAGCTTACCCAGCGTTGGTCTCAGTGCACCAATGATAGAAACAAGCTTTTATTCCTGATACTCCTCCCCCAGCCTTAGCTTGATGGACAGGTGACACACCCACCTTCTCTTTCAAAGGAAACGCCCATCACTGGCTCTGTTTGTACTAAAAGACACACCCTGTCTGTTTGCTGAGAGGAAGAATTTCTCTATCATGTAAGTTAACCAAACTTAAACTATTGTTTGTAACACATAAGTCATCAACCTAGGTGCATTACTGCACAAATGTTTTACTCTACTTCCATGCTTTCTCTGCATATTGCCAACTAAATGCCTCCCTTTGTTACATATCCCTCCCCCTAGCGTCTCCAAGTAGGAGGACGCGGACTTTGCGAGGAGCGCATATTTCCGTGACAACGCATCTGCATTTTTGTGTAGAATCCCAGGTCTATGTTCTACTGAGAATTTGAAAGGTTGTAGTGCCAAGAACCAGCAGGTTACCTTGGCATTTACCCTCCGGTTGTTCTGCATCCATCTCAATGGTGCATGGTCTGTTATTAAGGTGAACTCTCTGCCTAGGAGATAATAGCGCAGAGCTTCTGTAGCCCATTTTATGGCGAGACATTCTTTCTCCACAGTGGCATATTTTTGTTCCCTTGGAAACAACTTACGACTTAAGTACAGGACAGGATTTTCTATTCCATTTTTCTCCTGTGACAAGACTGCACCTAAGCCAACACCAGAAGCATCAGTTTGGAGAAAGAACCGTCGGGTAAAATCCGGTGCTTGTAGAACTGGGTAGGAACAAAGAGCTAACCGAAGATCAGACCAGGCGGTTTCTGCAGAATCAGACCAGGTTAATCTATCTGGACAACTTTTTTTAACATGTCCGTTAGTGGAGCAGCTCTAGAGGCGAAGTGGCTTACAAACCGCCTGTAGTAACCTACTAAGCCTAAAAAGGTTCCTAACTGCAACTTTTTTTCTGGTCTTGTCCAATTTTTGACTGCCTCCACTTTATCTAGCAGGGGTTTTACACGCCCTCGACCAACAACGTACCCCAAATATTTGGCTTCTCTCATGGCTATGGCAGATTTCTCTGGGTTAGCTCTTAACCCTGCTGACCTTAATGAAGCTAGGACCGCCTCAACTTTGGCTAAATGTGATCCCCAGTCTGGGGTATAAATCACTATATCGTCCAGGTAAGCGGCTGCATAAGCTGTGTGAGGTCGTAGCAATTTGGCCCTTTGGAAGGTGGCAGGTGCCCCATGCAACCCAAAGGGTAGGACTTTATATTGATAGAGACGATCAGGGGTGGAAAATGCAGTCTTTGGCTTGGCTGTGGAAGTCAGGGGAACTTCCAATAACCCTTTGTTTGATCAAGGGTTGTTAAAAAATTGCTATCAGCAAGATTTTCTACTAGTTCATCCACACGTGGCATCGGATAGGCATCAAACTGCGACATACTGTTTAGGCGCCTTAAGTCATTGCAGAACCTAATTGTCCAATTAGGTTTCGGGACAAGCACAATGGGACTATTCCACTCGACCTCCTTTCTCACGTCCACCCGTCTGGCTTCTGGAATACTATACGGCTTCTGCTTTACAATGACTCCTGGCGCAGTAACAATGTCGTGTTCGATTAAGGTAGTGCACCCAGGAATGGAAGAGAAGACATCCCTGTTCCGGCAAATCATTTCTTCAGTCTGTTGTCTCGGCTGAATTGGCAAAGCTGGCTCTATGGGCACTTCAGACTTTTCAATGGCAGTACTCGCTACCTGAGGAGGGGTTTCCTCATCATGCCAAGGTTTAAGGAGGTTAACATGATATATTTACTCCTCCCTTCTCCTACCTAACTGGCGGACTCTGTAATTGCCAGGACCGACAGCCTCTAGAACTTCATATGGACCCTGCCAATGGGCGAAAAGTTTGCTTTCCTCGGTGGGAACCAGGACTAGGACCTTGTCCCCAGGCTTGATAGATCGAATAACAGCACTTTTATCATAACTTTTTCTCTGTCATTCCTAAGCCTCTTTTACATGTTGCTGCACAATGGGCCCTATCTTCCCTAGCCTCTCATACATTTGGGACACAAATTGGACCAGATTTGGCTGCCTGGGACCTTGCTGCTGCCACCCTTCTTTTAACATGTCCAAGATACCCCTGGGCTGTCTCCCAAACAATAACTCAAAGGGACTAAACCCTGTTGAAGCTTGAGGTACCTCACGGATGGCATACATCAAATAGGGAATAAGAGTGTCCCAATCTTTTTTTTCTTGAGCCACTGCTTTCCTGAGCATGTGCTTTAATGTGCGGTTAAAGCGCTCCACCAAGCCATCTGTTTGTGGATGGTATACAGAGGTGTGAAGCGCCGTAACCACTAGCAACTGGCACATGTCCTTCATCAGTTTAGACATGAATGGAGTACCCTGATCTGTGAGAATTTCTTTGGGTATTCCAAAACATCAATACAAGTTCTCTAGCTATGGTCCTGGACTTTATGTTTCGTAGGGGAATTTCCTCTGGATACCTGGTTGCATAGTCAAGCACCACTAGTATATATTGGTGACGACGTGCAGATTTTTCCAGTCGATCCACAAGGTCCATAGCTATCCGTTCAAAGGGAACTTGTACTATTGGTATTGGAATGAGAGGTGCCCTGTACATGGGTTTAGGACAGGTTCTCTGACAAATGGGACAGGACCGGCAATAATTTTTCACTACCATGTCTACCCCGGGCCAGTAAAACCTAAGCAGAACTCGTTCCCGTGTTTTATCCTCCCCTAGGTGTCCCCCACAGACATGTGTGTGGGCTACTTTTAACACTAGGGTTACATGGACCTGAGGAACCATTAATTGTTCTACTTTTTCCCCCTGCACATTAGCAACTCTATAAAGGAAATTATTTTTAACAATAAAATATGGTATACCTTTTGCAGGCTGGGCGGCTTTCGATACCCCAATTACCTCAGTCACACTTTTAAAGGCATGTTCCAAAGTGGCATCATTAAGTTGATCTCAAGGAAAGTACCGCAGAGGAAACAAATTGGTATTGCGGACCAGTCCGTATCCTCACTGACAGGCGGGGTGGGCTCATCTGCAACATCACCGACCAATGCTAGTTTGGACTGTCCATGTTTCCCCGCAGGTGGATGCTTTTGTGGAACTCCTGCTGTGACTCCCAGGATGGCATTCCGGTTTGGCGGTTCCCAAAGATCGATGTCCAGATGTTGTGGACTCTTAGGCGTTTCCTTTAAGACTGGGCTTCCAAACATTGCATCAGTTGCTGGCATGTCCGGCCGGATCCGCTCACCGAGGACATCATTAAGCAGTGGGAAGTCTCGCCCCAAAATTAGTAAATATGGGAGTTTAGGTGCTATGCCAGCTACCACCATAACAGTTTTGTCTTTGAGTGTGACTGGTAGTATTGTTCTTTCATACTCCTCTGTCGTGCCATGTACGCAAAGAACCTTCACCTTGGGCAACCGAGAAGTTATGGTTTTGGGTAAGGCAGAGCTGGAAACCAATGAGAGTTCACTCCCCGAGTCAACCAAAGCCAGAACAAGGTTTTGGTTCATTAGCACAGTCACCCGGAAAAAACAAGGACTTCCTGATGTGGGACTCATGGTAAAACAGCTTGGAAAAGCAGGCCCAATATGTGCCACGGAACAGTCCATGGGTTCCGGTAGTTTAGGACACTCTGCCTTAAAGTGGCTTGGCTCACCACATTCAAAACACTTCAGATTAGACGGCTTTGCACCTGGCCCTCTGTCCGTAGCAGTTTTGCCATTGGGCCCTGTAGCAAGGATTGTCAAACCTGGCTTTTGGCGTGGCAGTGGCTCTGGCACAAATGCAGGTTCTTTAGTCATTTGCTGTAGCGCACAAAACCTTTCTACCACGGTGGTAAGCTCTTCATAAGTTTGTGGGTCTGATTGCAGAACCCACTTTGCAAATCGCGGTTCAGCCCCTGGATACAGTGATCTATCACCAGAACTTCAATAATCCGAGAAGGCGAATTCTCCTCAGGCTGCAGCCATTTCTTTAAAATATTAGAAAGCTCAGCCACTTGCGCTCTGACCGGTTTTTCTTTATCATAGCGCCATTGGTGATAGCGCTGGGCTCGGCCTGGCCCGGAAACTCCAATGCGAGCCAATATCTCAGACTTTAGGCACAAATAATGAAAGGCCCGTTCTTCATTTAGATCCATATACACTCGCTGAGCTTCACCAGTCAGATATGGCGCCAGCCTCTTAGCCCAATCTTTAGGAGGCCATTTTGCCCTTTTTGCAAGTCTCTCAATGGACACCAGATATGTCATCACCTTGCGACATTTTCTGGAGAACAGGACCAAGTGGTTCATTTCTGTCATGTCTCACCTGGCTTAACTCTTCTCTTAAGAGCCTTGTGTTTTCCACCTGTGCCTCGGCAACTCGTAGCATCTGAGCTTGCTGCTGTTGCTGCGCAGCGGCCACATTCACGAGGGTTCTCAATACTTCCTCCATGTTGATGTCTGCGCAGGTTGGGTAGCGGAAACTTGCTTCCCGGAGTATCCCACTCCTAACACCACTTGTGGCAAGAGCCCGCTACTGCAGAAGCACACACGAACAACTTCTTCCTTTTTATGTAGCTTTATTGTCAGGATGGTAAATGTTTTGACACCCTATAATCTCACAGCAATTATGGAGACCCTAAACGCTAGCTATACATAGACCAGCTCTCTCTCTCAGGACCAGCCAGCTTACCCAGCGTTGGTCTCAGTGCACCAATGATAGAAACAAGATTTTATACCTGATACTCTTCCCCCAGCTTTAGCTTGATGGACAGGTGACACACCCACCTTCTCTTTAAAAGGAAACGCCCATCACTGGCTCTGTTTGTACTAAAAGACACACCCTGTCTGTTTGCTGAGAGGAAGAATTTCTCTATCATGTAAGTTAACCAAACTTAAACTATTGTTTGTAACACATAAGTCATCAACCTAGGTGCATTACTGCACAAATGTTTTACTCTACATCCATGCTTTCTCTGCATATTGCCAACTAAATGCCTCCCTTTGTTACAATATATATATACATATACACAGGGCTGCCTAGAGAAATTCATGGCCCCAGTACAGCAACTTCATGTGTCCCCCCCTTATAGTCAAGCATGGCGGCGCAACATTTTTACCATGCAAGTGGTCGTACAATTGGGGGCGTGGCAGTGCTTCATTGGGTGCATGTCTAGCAGGTGAAAAGCACCAGGCCACCCTCTTACAGAAACATGCATTACTTACACATGCCCCCTTGCTCGGCAGCTTTGCTCACATATGTCCCATCTGCCCACATGCTTTAATCACACTTGCCCCCCCTCTGCCTAGCACCTTTAGTCACACATGCCCCTCTCCATCACCTTTAGTCACAAATGCCCCCTCTCCAGCACACCTTCTTCTTACCTTATTCTCCACTGCACAGCATGCGAAGATATCCAGCAGCCCGCCGAGTACCATGTGACCACTGCAGTCACATGACCTGGCATCTGAAGATACCTGAGCTGAAGGGGATTTAGCCCCTACCGATCCCCCCTGCACTCAATAAAAAAAAGTACTTTTAAAATAAAAAAAATATTTTCAAAGATAGGTCTTCAGTGGGGACTCGGGCCACCAAGCAGGCCCGGGCAATTTGTAGCCGCCCCCTCCCCTCTTGGCTATATATATATATATATATATATATATATATATATATATATATATAATTATGTCTCATTTTATGAGGCTAATATCATATTAACAGTAAGGGACCAGCAAAAAAACGTTTTGTCGCACAGTAGTGCCCCAGTTTACATCGTACCTCATAATTGTGTCCCCAATTCATCTTATGCCTCATAGTTGTGCCCACAATTCATACTTTGCCACAGTTGCCCCCAGAAACACATAGTATGCCACAGTTGCCCCCAGAAACACATATTATGCCACAGTTGCCCCCAGAAACACACAGTATATCACAGTTGCCCCCAGAAATACATAGCATTCCACAGTTGCCCCCAGAAATATATAGCATGCCACAGTTGCCCCCAGAAATATATAGTAAGCCACAGTTGCCCCCAGAAATATATAGTATGCAACAGTTGCCCCCACAAACATAGTATGCCACAGTTGCCCCCAGAAATACAAAGTATGCCAAGTATATGTGCCCCTCAATTTGCTGCCCTTACTTACCTTTGTTGACTCGTCTTTCTCCAGAAACCAGGGAACTGCTTGAATAAAACAGCCAGTGATGGCCGAAACAGAGCTTCTGCGCATGCGCAAAAGCTCAGTTTCGGCCATCACCAGCTGCTTTGCTGAAGCTGCTTCAGTAATGAAGCAGCTTCACTGTGGCATACTTCGGTAATGAAGCAGCTTCAGCAAAGCAGCCGTTTCGCCCATCTTTGGCTGCTTCACTGAAGCAGCTTCAGCGTCGGCGTGCCAGACAAAAGTGGTCAGCGTGCCACGTCTGGCACGCGTGCCGGGGGTTGCCGACCCCTGGTCTAGAATGTATGGTGACAATATTTTCTACCAGAGCCAGGCTTAGCAAGAGCATACTTGCATTCAATCCGAGTCCCCCTCTGGTCACTGAAACACCCCTAGCACCTGTTCGGGTATACAGTACTTCATGTGAATTTCAGTAACTATAACTTATCACCCACGTAACACATACAGTACTCTTACTGTCTGCAGATGACTGGGGCATTTCGGCATATAACACCACCAACATTCCCACAATTAAAACACATCACAGAATATCACATTTAGAGTACAGTATACAATTTCAAACTGTAAAATGCAATAATCTATAGTGTTGTTATGCAATGTTATGTAATAAAACACAATAACAATTACAAATAACTGTCTTAGCATAACATCGCTGTAGTTATAATATGTAATATACTGTATAATCAGAGTAATACATACATTATATTATAAGAGAGTAATGTGCTCTTAATGTGCATAAAGTGACAAGACACAAATGTTGGAAGCAATACAGGTCATGCATTAAAAGACACATTGTATTTGTTTAATGCCCCTTCCTGTGTTTTTTATAATTATTACAGTTTATGTCATCGCATGGTGAATATACGTGGGGATTATTTGTGTATCAGTGTTCGCATTGTTTGTATTATGACAAACTACATAAAATACTTCATCTGTAGATATGATGATCAGTTCATGAGTAGAGTGACAGGCAAGTCAGGAGAGAGCAATAATTGGTTCTTCAGAGTTTCCCGCAGAAATTATTGATTTTTTTGGTATTGTTTTGGTGTTTTTAAAAAGTCATAAAACATATGTCTACTGTTCTTTCAAAGAGAGCATTTAAGAAATGATGAACACAGTCTGAACATTGTGTCTTCAGACTAAATCATCCCAAAGCATTACATGGAATTAAAATTAGTTAGCAAGAAAATCCAGATGGAGATCAACATTCCTGTCTAACTAGTTTGAGAAGAGTTGTGGACAGCTGGTCATCACTGTACTATTTCTACCTCACCTAGTTAGCCGGAGTCGACCTGGCAAAAGTGAAGAGACTTTAAGGTCTTCTGCTGTCTGCTATTCTCAGCTGTGTGGAGGGTACGAAACTTGCGATGTGTGCAAATTAGAGATGCTCAGACTTGGTTCCCCGAGAACAGAACACACCCGAACTTAGCAGATCCGAGCTGGCTCAGCTCGGTGCTTTCGAGCACCCTCGGTATTGAAAACCAGGCAAAACATCATTGTTACGTCGTCGGATCTCGGATCTCGCGAGTTTTGGATTCTAAAAGAACCGCCCTACAAGGCGATCCAGCGCCATTTCACAGAGGGACACAGAAGGAGTAGCACAGTTCTTGGCAGTCTCTAGTGCAGTTGGGCAGGGTCATAGGTAGAAAAGAAAGAGGAGGGGTATCAGTGTTCTTCAAAGTGACATTCAGGAGAGCTCAATTGCTCCTTTGCTAATTGTCATTGCTTAAATAGAAATAATAGGGCTGGCAGGCTTGGTCTTCTAAATCTGCAGTCACATTGTCCTGTGTTATATAGATAAAACACAAAGTGGAGAGCTACATTGCTCCATTGCTAATTGTCATTGCTGAAATAGAAATAATAGGGCTGGCAGGCTTGGTCTTTTAAATCTGCAGTCACATTGCACTGTGGTATTTAGGTAAAACACAAAGAGGAGAGCTCCATTGCTCCATTGCTAATTGTCATTGCTGAAATAGAAATAATAGGGCTGACAGTGTTGTTCTTAATCTGCAGTCACATTGTACTGTGTTATCAAAATAGATCCACAGCAGTAGAGAGAAGACCAAGAGCACCAAGCACCTGCTGGCACCAGTCATGATGATAGTAATCCTTCTACGTAATCTGCTAAAGCCTATGTTAAAGTGCATAAAGTTTTAAGTCAGGGAAACAAAAATGTAAAAAAACACCTTTTACCTTGGTCAAGAAAAAAAGACCTGTAATCCAGGCAAAGTTATGTGCAGAAAAAAATAAAATTGCCAACATGCCATTCTACACGCAGTGGCAAGGAAAGAATGTGGTCTTTGTCTTTCTCTATGAGTGCTAGTTCTGCAACTGCCATTGAGGCATCTTCTTGTAAGGTCAGTCATGACCAAGCAAGACCTTGTCATACGAACTCCAATAGTGGTATTCAAATACTTTTATGTGTAAAATCCGAGCTGGAAGAAAACAGGCATTAGAGCAAAATGTATGTTCAGATTCAGAAATGACACAAATCCCTGAGGAGAGTCTATACAAGAGTGCTATGTGTAATCCTGATCTGTCTGATCGTGCACCCATAAAGAAGGCCGCTTTCAGCATTTCTGCAGATGTGTGCATGAACAGCCCAAGTGTAGCCGGTGATACACAAATTGAGGATGCCCCTTTGGAATTGCAACAGGATGAAGGGGAAAATTTGTGCAGCTGACGAGGGCACTAATGAGGATATTGATGAGGATGATGTTGCTTGTGTAAGTCCTGCACCAGTGGAAGCAGTTCTTGCACATGATAAGAAGAAGGCCATTGTCATGCCTGGGCATAAGGACAAAAAATCCACCTTTTATGAGTGCAATTATTTTTACCCAAATCCTGACAACAGTAGTCTAGCCATTTGTAGTATTTGTAAAGCCTCAGTCAGTAGAGGTAGAAACCTTAACCATCTAGGAACCTCATCCATGTTACACCATTTGAAGCAAGTTCATGGAAAGCTGTTGAGAAAATCAGAAACTTATGCTAAAAATATAACAACAAGCAGTCCATCATCAGCTAGGTCCCTTCACTCCGCTAGATCCCGACACCTACAATCTACACCGTCCTCATCAATATCCTCAAAGCAATCAGAGTTAGTTTGCATCCAAGTTGCTATGGCTAGATGACTTGAGCGTTAGTCCCACTGCTGCTGCTGCTGCTGGGGGTGGATCTTCAACCCAGAAGTAGACTGTCATGGGCACTAGGAGTCTTGCCCAGTATTTCACCAGATGACTGGGCTTACCAGGGTAGTGAAGTTCACACAACGGTCCTCTGGTAGCAGGGTGACTAGCGGAACATATATCACAGCAGATGGAGAGAGAATGCCAATAAATAATAGGAAAGTCAGTGACTTGCAGCAATCTTTGGTCAATGAATCAGCGACTAGCTGATATAGTGGAAAGGCAGATTTGAATACGGAGCTCAGGATGGACGTGAGTAGATGCAGGGAGGTATCAGGGAAGTCAGTGGTCTGCGTACAGCAAGTTGTACCACTGCTTATGGTGAAGAGACTTGTCCAGGTGCAGGTAGGTAGCGGGGAAGTCAGTGGTCTGCGTATAGCAAGTTGTACCACTGCTTATGGTGAGAAGACTTGTCCAGGTGCAGGTAGGTAGCGGGGAAGTCAGTGGTCTGCGTATAGCAAGTTGTACCACTGCTTAATAGGTGAGGAGGTGTTCAAGTGTTGATGAGTGGGAGCATACAAAGATAATAGGATGCAGACACTGAGAGCACAGAGGAACTTGATCCCAATAGGTATGCAGCGTATCCAACAAAGTCTATATAACGGTATGTGTGGCGCTGCTTGGTAGAGACTTGCTCAGCACAGATATGCAGGCCAATAATGGATAGTCAATCACAGTTATACATATAACGACTGAGTAGTACGGTTAATTCCAAACAGGTATGCAGCGTAACAATAATAGTCTATAGCGGGTATGGATACCACTGTTGAGTGTGGAGACTTGTCCTAGCGGATATGCAGAGTAAACATAGAAAATCAATAACAGATAGGCATACCGCTATTCAGTAGAACAGTCTGTCCACAGGGAGATGCAGGAACTGTAGAGACGCTGGACGGCAGAGACGAGTGTAGGAACCACAGGTGAGTAGATCCGGTAATCAGAGTCCAGCTGAGGACACAGGCAGGAAACAGGAGACTGTAGCAGGTATGGAAACCAGCGATGAGTAGCACAGGGAATCCACAGGAACTGAAGACACTAGTAGTACACAGGAGATAGTAGCGGGTATGGAAACCAGCGATGAGTAGATCAGGAATCAGCAGGAAACTGAAGACACTAGAAGAACACAGGGAACACCTTCAGAGACTCACAGGGAATGAGACTCCAAGATCAGACCATGAGGTAATGCACACAGGTGCCTTAAATAGGGAGTTGCCTGATCAACCAATTTGGATTAAAAGCAACAGTCACAAGAGTTCTTGGGAGCTGCGCATGCGCAGTCCATTAGGATGGCGGACGGCCGCGGTTTAGGACAGGTGCCGGCAGGAAGGCTAGGGAGCCACGCACCAGCGCAGAGGCACTCACGGTCCGGTGAGTGACACAGACCAAGAAGACGACTACTAGTAGTTTACAACAATTGACTGTTAAACAATCCTTTGCAAGAGGAAGCAAGTATGAAAGCTGTCACCCAGTCGCAAAGCGGATCACAGACGCCTTGGCGACAATGCTAATAATAGATCTGTGTCCAATATGCACTATTAATGCAGCTAGTTTTAGACAATTACTTGAGGTTTTGTGTCCCCGTTACCAAATTCCATCACAACACCATTTTACTAGAAAAGCTAGGTTCGCAAAAATATAATTATTGGGCTCCAAAATGCCATTCTACCCACTGTACATTTAACCACAGATATGTGAACAAGCGGAACTGGGCAAACTAAAAGCTATATGTCTGTGACCAGAGCCGTTACTTAGAATTCTAGCGCCCTGGGCGAGAAAGACAAATGCCGCCCCCCTAGCCCTCAATTTTAAGCAAATTAACCTAAAATATTCCTAAATTGCACCCCCCTACAGCTTTGCACCCTGGGCGGTCGCCCCTGTCGCACAGCCCTAGTTACGGCCCTGACTGTGACAGCCCACTGGGTTGGTGATTTGCCTTCACCAGCAGGAACAGCAGCAGCATGTACCCAAGTACGTCACATTTTTCAGAGGCAGGGTACTCTGTGTATCACCGGTTTCATTAAGAGGCATATAGCTGACAATCTGTTACAAAAACGAAGGATGTCATTGCAACATGGCTTATCCCGCTTGGACTTTCTTCAGGATATGTAATTTCTGTTAATGCCACCAATATTGCAAAAGCATTACAGCTGGGTGAATTCCATCACATTCCCTGTTTTGCTCACACAATTAACTTGGTGGTATAGAGCTTTTTAAAAAAAATGACAGGGATGTGCAGGAGATGCTGTCAGTGGTCCGTAAAATATCTGGACATTTCCGGCATTCGGCAACAGCATGTAGGAGATTGCAACAGCTACAAGAGCAATTTAATTTGCCCTGTCACCAACTGAAGCAAGAGGTGGTGACAAGGTGAAATTACACCCTGTATATGCTTCTGAGTATGGAGGAACAGCGAAAAGCCATCCATGCTTACTCCACAAGCCATGACATTGGGAAAGGAGGGGGAAATATATTTTACTCAAACGCAGTGGCGAATACTCTTCATGTTGTGCAAGGTGCTGAAACCATTTAAAGTATTCACATGTGAAGTGAGATCAGATACTGCTAGCTTGAGCCAAATGATTCCCTTAAATAGACTTTTGGAAAAGTAGCTTGAAAAACTGAAGGAGGAGATGAAACAATGCAATTATGCTAAGTATGTCGGACTTGTAGATCAAGTACTTTTTTCGCTTCGCCTGGATCTAAATGTTTTTAAAATCTTTATATCTGATCACTACATATTGGCGACTGTGCTTGATCCTAGGTTTAATAGCTATGTCTTCTCTTTGTTTCCAACTGACCCAGATCTGAAGAGATGCAAGGAGCTCCTGGTGAGCAAGATGACAACTCAAGTGTTACGTGACAGGACAGCGTCTCTTCCTTCAGTTTCTCACTCCACTGCTGCTAGGAAAAAACTTAGCTTTCCCAAGAGACCCAGGGATGATGCAGATGACTTATCACAACATTTTGACATCTGGTCTGGTCTAAAAGAATTGACAAAAAAACGTGACACCTCTGCCGTAACTCCACCTGATCCTATCAACATCCAAAGGATGGTGGAGGATTATTTTCATGACAACATAGAAATAGTCTAATCAGACAGGCCACTTACATAGTGGCAGAAAAAAAAGGGAATTTGGAGACCCATGTACCAATTTGCTGTGCACTGCCTTTTCAGCACAGCTGGGAACCTTGTCAGCAATCGGTATAGAAGGCTACTTCCTAAAAATGTGGAAAAGATGATGTTCATAAAACTTCAATTTCCATGATGAAGGCCTTTCCTGCCAATTACATCATAGTACTGAGATTTCTGTAATGGTGGATCCAGCGGTGATGAATTAATAATGTGTGAGGATGATGTACAAACTGATGAGGTTAAGGATGAGGCTGAGGATGATGACAACAACATTTTGCCACAGTAGAGTTCATTAACAGCACTGTTACCCTAGGTGCCTTAAGCCCATTGTTAGCTTGTTTTGTGGGGGCCCAAACAAACCAAGCACATCAGCCTCAAAAGTGGCACTCCTTGTCGCTGAAGTTTTTGGTTTGTTAAAGTGTACATGTCCTTTTTAAGATCCAACATAAGGTGGGAGGGCCCAAGGACAATTCCATCGTGCACCACTTTTCCTTTAAGCTACCGCTGTGTGCCAATGTTACCTACATGTTCTATATACTGTTGTGGGCTTTGAAAAATCCACCCATTGATGATGCAGATGACTCTTCACATCTGGTCTTGTCTACTGTAAAAGAATTGACCAGAATTAGTGACACCTGATCCTACTATCAACTATCAACATCCAAAGAATGGTGGAGAATTATTTTTAATTGTTTTGAACGGTATAAAGACAACAGTTTTATTGACAAAGAACAACATTGCTTGCAGAAGTAATGTAAGCATTGATGTCTAAATAAACGTGTATATGTATTACCTTCCACTTTGCTGCTGTTTCATCAGTTTTGCACTAAGTGTTTGTAATCTGCACTTTATGTCATAGGTACCTAACTATATTATAACTTTTTGTGAATTGTGGCTGATTCGAAGCTCAGCGATGAACTTGCTTTTTGCTGTGAATTACAAAGGCTCTTTTTAGTGCATTATCTGGCATCCTGGATTGGTCTGGCTCTGATAAAAGCACATATCCCAAAGGAGGGGGGGGGGGGGGTTGGGGGGTATGGCCCTTCCCCATGTATTTGCAGTAGAATTGCCACAGTTATCCAAGGAACGAGTGGAGCAATCGAATTAAGCATGACTGATTTCATGATCCAAGGACAATTCCAACTTGCACCACTTTTCTTTACTTACACTGCTGTGTGGCAATGTTTCCTATATGTGCTAGGAACTGCCATGTGTTTGAGTCATTGCTCTGTCGCTTAGCATCCAGCCAGGTCACTGCAGTCTTTGTTTGAAAGTGTATGAAAATAATATTGTGACCTGTAAGAGGGTCCAAATTGACTGTAACTGACTTGAAATTGGTGTTATTGAGGTTAATAATAACGTAGGGGAAAAAAGCTAAATTATGTGATTTTAGCAAAAAAAAGTAGGGATGTTAGAAAAAAATAGGGATCCAAAACGAAAACCAAAATCTGCAAGGGCGGTTTTGCCAAAGCCAAAACCAAAACACAAAGTTCATCCAGATCCAAAACCAAAACCAAAACCAGAACACTGGGGCCAGTGAACATCTCTAGTGCAAGCACACGAGAGCATTGTTTGTGTGTTTCCCATACATGTTTTTGCAAATATTCAACAGTCTCGGTGTGAGCTAAGAATACTACCACACTTTGGTGACCATTCTCTGTTTTCCCTATTCTGTAATTAGCGGTCCAGTTAGGCCAGATTACCACTTTGTATGTAAAGCAAACAAAATTGAGCCTCTCAGTAGTCCTTTCTACTGGTTATTATAGCATGAGTGTTTACATTTCACACGGTTTGCAATTAACTCTCTATGTCTTTAAAGTAAGAAGGAATAAGCTAGGAAAAAAAACTTGGCAAGGAAATGCACATCTCATAGCTTTCAAGAATTGATAAAGGTAATAAACAGCACTTTGAGTCAAAAGTTAAATAAACCCATATGGAATTTGTATAATGGTCTGAAAGCCCCAAACTAAATTCGAAATAAATCTGACCATTTGCTTCAAGGCTTTCAAAGAAATAAAACCATTTTCAGATAGGAAGAGTATAGCAAAAATAAAGCCCTTTATTGAAAAAGAACACTTAGGCACCGTTGGCCTTCTAGACAAATTAGTTTACACTATATATACTGTCGTAGAAATGTCATTTTTTTACAAAGCAAAATAATTTTTTTTATACCAGAGCAACAGAGACTGTGCGCTGATATTCATGTAACTAATTGGCTGATACATTAAGATGTCCATCATTAAATACTTTTTCTGCAATATAAGACATGAAAATAATATTCAGCAAATCAGATCTAATGATTGTTTACAGGGCTAAGTGCCTAATGCATCATATACATAAACATATAAGCTGATAAAGTTAAAATCAAGGTAAGCTACCTCTCTTTCATGCTATGAGAATAAGTTGTACATTTTAAATCATACATAAATTACATAATGTCCAATAAAATGTTACCTTGCAAAGTGCAACATTGTGGATTAAGCTTTATTATTGCCATTAGAATGTTGTGAACGCTCATTCTATGGTTAAATTTGTCCATGAGTATATTGAGTGATGTGACACACCAGTGCTCCTTGTATTGTAATATATATATATATATATATATATATATATATATATATATATATCCTCTTTTAAGAACTATATTACTAGCAATTTTAGTATTTAAAAATGCAATGTTATAATTACAGTGAATAACGTGCATTCCATAACTTGTAGAAAAAAGCAAGGCCTTGGCATCTTGTTTCTTTATATGATTGTGAAGCTCCTTGGTGACTTATAATATCCTAGTCTTCAGTAAATTATATATAATCCCCTGTATACATAGAGTAGAATACTTATTACATTTATTATTAAACATACAACATTTTTTATTCCTGCCAAAACAGCACATGTAATGATAATCAAGCTGGTAAATGCAAGTGTGTAGCATCTGGTCCAACATATGCAAGACTCCACAGAACATTTAATTGATTTCAATATCAGCAGTGGTATGTATAATAATAACAGATTTATATCAAGTAGTGTTGGTATTGATTCGTACGTTTCATATATATATATATATATTTATATATATATATATATATATATATATATATATATTTAGGTAAATGACACTATACTTAAGTACGTACTTAAAATGCATCTGCAGTCCTATGGTTAATATTGTAAGAGGCTAGCGGGAGACATATGATATTTTATGCTTTTTTTAAAAAATGCCATTAATAAATGGTCATTTATTTACTCTTATCTATAAAACACTAATAGTTAGAGATGTTTCACATTGGAAACACTTTATTTATTGAGCTGTTTGTGCACATTGGAGAAGTGGATAGACTAACTACAGTGTTCTATGAATAAAATTTGAAAATACCAATCTACAGCAATTAATAATAATAATAATACTTATAATTATTATTATTAATATTATTATTATTATTATTATTATTATTATTATTATTATCATTGTAAGAAAAAACACATTTCTGAGAACACTTTACTAAAATATTTCAGCTAAAAGTCTATATAAAACCTCACATGAAGACAAAATGCTATGAATATAAATATAGTAACACAGGCAACTTGCAGAACAATTAATCATGAGAATTTCTTATATGACTCATACATGGTTTAAATATAATACTAAATGTAGACTAATTTATGGCAGCAAAACCCATTTGTTTTCAGAGTTACCAAAATTGTTTTTCATTTGATGCCAATGTTTTGTAATATAATCTCACTATAAAGGATTAAAAAGATCAAAGTATTCTAGGTAGTTTTGCAATTTCTGCATTAATAAGGGCTCTATATGAACTGAAAATGTAGTTTTACTATAATAATTTCAAAGATATTTGGTCAATCATTGCAAGTTTAATAGAACAAAGCATAACTGCAATTCAATGCCAAGCCAATTTAACTGACAAATGTAACTCAGAGATAATTCATTTGAAACGATTAAGTGTTTAAGAGTTTTGAAAACGTCAAGAAAATGGGAAGTCTAAAAATAAAGTCATCCATGTAAAAATTTACAAAACATAAAGGCCAATCAAAGCAATTGTCTACTGCATGAACTGATAGATTTAACATATTTTCAGCTGTAATCTCTGCATCATAGTTCACCTAATAATTTTAACTTAATTTCATTGATTAAAATTGTGCTCTTTGATCAAACAGCCTTATGTACACTCATTAAAATGTATTGTGAAACTGTCAAATTATGATTTTGGAATGTATTTATGCTGCCCACATATAAAGTTCAAAAATTGCCTGAAAGGTACAGTTGCTGCTATAGTGTATACAATACTAATAACAATAATCATTTTCTCATTTGAATTATTTAATAAGGCAATGAGATCAACCCCATTTTCCACAAACAGCCCCACAATCAATTAATAGTTCCCAAACCATCCCAGCATTAAATTAACGGTCCAATTACCACATCTGAAATTCATATGCCCCACTATTAAATTAAATTGGACCACCATCACCCACAAATAAAATAACACCCAATAATCAGCCCCTAACTGCACCCCACAATATTGATATATTTGCCCCACACAAACACTACAAACATATATTTGCCCCACACACAGACTACATTCATTATACTGGCCCCTCACCAGGGCCGGACTGAGACTAAAAAACAGCCCTGACAGACATTATTTAAAGTACACAGGCCCACCTCAATTTCAACAGGAAAGAAATTGTGTGCCGCCACTGTGCCGAAAAGGGCATGACCACATTGTGTTGTGGGTGTGGCCAACATGGGACATTGATACATACATTATAATAAAACATTACATTTATTATGCCCTCCCAGCGACATCACGCCACCCCCCCAGGCACATTATGACACCACCAGCCCACTGTACTTATCAATGCTTCTGGTGCTGCTGACATCCATAAGGGTGGAAATTTCCTGTAGAGTGAGCAGGGAAGCTCTTTGTCACATGAGATTTCCAAATCGTATGATACTTGGAGCTCCTTAGCTTGCTCTGCAGGCTGTGTCCTATACGGGAACTAGGAGCAGCTATCAGTTCCCTTCCCCTAACCAGAGGTGGATTAAGGCTTAGGGGGCCCAGGGTATTTAAGACAGCAGGGCCCCTATTATGTATCATGGTTATCATTTTAGACAAATACACAGGCAATACTGTGTGCACTACTGTTAGAAGCACACAGTACATTGTGAAGCGGGACATACCTCCCAACTGTCCATGCAAATAGACCAAATCTTGACTAAGTGAGACAGTCACCCAAATTCAAGACTGCCCCACCAAATTCAGGACAGTTGGCAGACTGTCCTGCTCTCTCCTACTTGTCTTGGGCACTTTCACCACTTGTTGCAGCGGGTTTCTTTAGCTCAGTTCCTTCTTGTCTTGATCCTGGAATATTGAATGCCCTATTTTGTACACGAGAATTAGAAAACTACAACCAGCCCCGGTGTTAAAACAATAACACTCACATTTTATAATTAGGCCTCCCTCCAGTCCCCACATTAAATTAACAACATACCCATTTACTCAAAACATATTTCCCTCCCTCCAAACAGTCCCAGCAATAACTTAAATAGCATTAACGTTTAATAAATATAGCCAGTTTCCACTACCATCCCCAGCAATAAATAAATCATATTCACATTTAATAAATAGCCCTCCTCCCCAAAATCAGCCCCATATTCAACTGATAGCCCTAAACCATCCCAGCATTAAATTAAAGGTTCCTTCACCTCACCTTAAATATTTAGCCCCTACCTACACTCCACCATTATATAGCCTACCTCCAACACTATATTAAGATCCTCCCTTCGCTCACATACAGTATTATATTAAAATACTGCGCACACACACACGCACACTATATGAAAATACTGCGCGCACACACACACACACACTATATGAACATGACCAAACACACGCACACTGTATGAACATAGCCCCACAAGCACACTGTATGAACATGGCCCCACACGCACACTGTATGAAAATGGCCCCACAAGCACACTATATGAACATACACATATACACACACACACACACTCACTCACTCACTCACTATGAACATGGCCGGCGGCCACACATTTACCTTGTTACCTCTCTGTGCGCTGCTAGGCGGACAGAGTTTCAGTGATGTGCGGCCGATGAAAGTAATTACACGTAACAGGTCCCGCCCCATGGGATTAAAATCACATGGCCACAAATCACTGAAGCTCCGTCTGCCGAGCAGCGTTTTGCCAGAAGTGTCAGATGGCCAGTCCGGCCCTGCCCCTCACACGCACACACACACACTACATCCATATACTGCCCCCCCCACACACACACTACATTCATATACTGGCCCCTCACACACACGCTACATTCATTTACTGACCCCTCACACTCATTACATTCATTTATATGCTCTCTCACACACACTACATTCATATACTGGCACCCTCACATAAACTACATTAATTTACTAGCTCCTCACACAATCAATACATTCATATACTGGCCCCCTCACACACACACTACATTCATTTACTGGCCCCCTCACACACACACACACACACACACATATTAATTTAGTCCACTGACATACACACTATGTTAATATACATACATACTATATTAATATATACACACACACTTTTAACATACAACTACACCCCACCCCACTCCACTTACCTGGTTCCATCCGCGCGCTGTGCAGTCTCTCCACCACTTCACGCCACCTGTCACGTGGTACGCGTTCCTTGTGACACCAATAGAGCAACACACATATTGTAAGGGAGGGTGACGGATCGCAAGGATCAGTGGCCAATGGGAGAAGGTGCTGGTCCCAGGGGAGGAGCCAGCCACCAAGTAAAGACTGTAGGGACCGGACCAAAATAATCTTTTTTTGTCCAGCCCGGGGGGCATATGCGCTCCGGTCCTCCGGCCCAACCCGCCCCTGCCCCTCATCCAGAAAGAGAACACCCATTTGAGGAGACCCATATCTGCAGAGAAGAATCTGGTTACTACCCTAACATTTCTGGCAACAGGCAGGACACTGGCTGATCTCAAATACAGCACAACAATTTCACCTCAACCTCTGGGTTTGATCATACCTGTGAAACAACAGTTCTAGTTCTGCGTGGACAGTATATAAAGCTTGGTAAATTAAATATTCTGGTTTTTTTACAAATATTATTTAAATTAGAAAGTATAACAATTATATAAAACCTGTGCAATACAATAAAAACAATTAAGGGGTTCACAGCTGTTCATAATGCAAAAGTTTGCTATTTTTCAATGGGAATGGACTCCCTATATACTGTCGCATAATTGTGCTGCATATAGGTGTATAAGTCATGAAGGCTTGTGGGGTAACTGATTCTCCTCCCATGATGGGAAGTTGCATGTGGTGTGGCCGAAATGTATGGTGCCTGCCTGAAATGTACTTGCTCCTGTGTGTGGTTGTATGTTGATAAAACAATGTCTGGCGCCAGATCCTCCCTGGCTGACCTACAAATGATGCCATACACCAACAGTTCCATCTCTATTAAGATTGCTATGCTACCACTTCTCACTTTGCTTGCAAGTGTTGCTCCTAGCAGATCAAATTTGTGTTTCATCAAGGTTTTTGAGACATCAAATGGTTTACACACTCTACCATCTTTTCTGTTAGCGCATTACTTTGCTCAAGATCACGGACCCCTTTTTTTTCCTGCTCTGAACATCTTGCAGCTCTGTTGGTACATCTGTGATGTTCTGGCTGTCTACTGTCAGCTGGCTGGCATGTGCAGGTGTATCATGCTGCTCTGCCACATCAGAGATTAATGCTTCAGATAGGTCATTGGGCTGTGTATTGAAAACAAAATGTAAAGTAGTTAGTATAACATTGCATGCATGTACCAATTTAACATTTAAAACAACTTTGTCTTTCAGTTTCCTGCAATGGTGGAGCAATGGCAAGTTATTGCTGAAGTTTTTGAAAGTCTTTGGAATCTCCCTAACTGTGGCGGTGCCATTGATGGCAAACATGTAAGAATTATGCCACCTTCAAAAAGTGGATCCTATTCTTACAACTATAAAGGATTCTTCAGCATTATTCTAATGGCCATAGTGGATGCCAACTATGAATTCCTATTTGTGGACTTTGGAAAAAATGGGAAGGATAGAAAGGGAAAGAGAAAGGAGGTTTATGCAAAGTGGTGCACAAAGTATTTCCTTATTTTGAATGCTTCAAATACTTCTAATGTGCAAATGTCTAACGTTAGACATTTGCACATTAGAAGTATTTGGAACAATCAAAAGAAGGGAGTACTTTGTGCACCACTCTGAATAAACCTCTTTTCTCTTCACCCTTCTAATCATTAATATTGTTAGGCTAGTGGTTTCACCCCATAACCAGTAAATGAGATATACCTCCAAATTTGGAACTTAGGGTACTATAACTCTCAACAATTGGTGCAGCAGTAAAATCCTTTCCTTTTTCTTTGGTCAAGTAGTTAAAAAAGGGAAGGTGTCAGATGGAGGAACATTGGAGCAGACTCATTTACATTAAAAACTTAAAAGCAATTAACTTGATTTACTTTCATGAAGTGAGACAAAATATTGACTAAATCTTGTATTTGTGGCACATGAATCATTTTTGTTACACACTAATGTATTGAAACCTTACACACAATGCAATCTGTCAACAGAAAGGAAGATCTTTAATGATAGGTTGTCAAGAACTAAGCGCATTGTGGAAAATGCGATTGGTATTTTGAGCAACAGGTTTAGAATTTTTCATTCAGCTATAAATCTACAACTAAACAAGGTGGACAAAGTGGTGATGAATTGTTGTGTCCTACACAACTTACTTAGGTGGAAAAGCCCGACTGTGCGCAGTACGGATACCAAATTGAACAACAATGTAGAAGTAATGGAAGTTGTTGGGTTGATATCATTAGAGTCAGGCCAGATGAGAAATGGCAGTCACGTGCCAAAATTAAACAGGGAAGCATATTTAAATATTTTAATGGTGAGGGTCCTATGCCATAGCAGAATGAAATTGTTTAATGTATGGACAGTGGCATTGTACGCTTGTACACTGTATTGTGAGGTTCATTTAAGAGAATAAGAATTTTAAGCATTTTTAAGCGTTTCATTTACTGTTCCACTTGGCGGTATGTCATTAGTTTGCAGTATTTCAGATGGGGAACTGCTGTCCGTCTCCATGTTGCCCATATCTGCATCTATAAAATTAGAGAGGAGCCAGTCTGGCGGCGGTACAAGAAAGATGGCGGATGGCGAACAGGTGCAGGAGAAAAGGGACAGAAATGATGGAGGAAAGGAAATGTAATTGATGAACATTAAAAGAGCAAAGTCAATGAGCCCAAGAGAAAATGAGATGATGGGTGAGAATGTTGGACCAGTACGACTACAATTGTCTAAATCAAAAATATTGAAAAGTTAATAACAGAAAAGAAGTGATTATGCAGAAACACCTATATAAGATCAGGGATAAACTCGGAAGAAAAAGGACAACCTTCAAAATCCAAAAACGGTGGTCGGACTTATAAATTTAAGAACAGATCAGGGTTTTGAGAACCCCAAAAAATATTTAAAAAAGTGAGTATTAAAAGTGGTTATGAAAAATGTTTAAAACACGCTAGTGAATGGTGTTAGTAATTTACGGTAAAAAAATAATGATTAGTATGATTATTTACTGAAAGAAGAATGCACAAGGAAGTGTGCTACATAGGTACTTACAAAGTTAAAATGGAAGAAACTGTAGTGTTTATAAAACAAGAAATAACAGAGATTGGATGAATTAAAGTGGAACATGAAGAATGTTAACAATAAATCCTTGTAAAAATACAATGTAAGGAGCACACTGCTCCGTTAAAAAAAAAAATGGCGGCTATTTTACAGTTGTCATGGACCAGCACAGCAGCATGCATGACAAAACCCAAGAGGGACTCCAACTTAAAGTAATTTCAAGTCTCCAAGGTGAGCAAATGGTAGTTGGACCTCTAGTAGAAACAAACTTTTATTCCACTTCTATTTGTAGTCCTTCCGGTGATGGGAAAGGTGTGGTTGAGAAGATGGAAAATCTGAACAAATATTTTACAGAATTAAGGGCAAACATCAATGATGTTAAGAAAAAATTCAAGAAACTGGAGACAAATTTCCTGGAATTGGTTCAAGTATATGACAAAGTAATGTCAGAATGCAGTAACCAGGTTAAACATTAAACATTTCACTGGATTAAGATTTTTTTTTTTCAACATCCATTTTTATGGATATTGTTTAAAAATAAATGTTATTTATAATAGCTGTGTGGTATATTTGGTGCACTTGCAAGAAAAATAGACTTGAAATAAACGCAAAACCAATTAACATGTTCAATACACGTGTATGGTCTTTGGGTGACACACAAGGTGGGTGCAGGTGTTAAATTATCCAAGGTGACATATGCAAACGCAAAACCAATTAACATGTTCAATACACGTGTATGGTCTTTGGGTGACACACAAGGTGGGTGCAGGTGTTAAATTATCCAAGGTGACATATGCAATGCACATCTATACAATACACAACTTTGTGCTATTGTTCTAGACAGGATAGACACAGGTGCCTAATTATGCAAGCAGACATATGCGATACACATCTATACAGTACACATCTGTATACTTTATATATATATAGTTTAATACAGTTCTATACACATAGAGATTTTACTGTTTATAATATGTAAAATTAATACGAATAAATATAAGAATATTATGTTATTGTATTTTAAAAATTATTACATTTAATAATAAGGAATCAAATATAAGGTCATGTAATTTCAGAAAATACATGATACTGCAATAAGAATATGTATTGTCACATGTGGTAAGAATACATGTTGTATACACTTGCATACAGCACCACATAAATGTCATATGGAGCATGTAAAACAGGTTTACTATTATTTCTCCATGAAAAGCACATTATTCTCATTTGCCTGACATTCGGACACGGCAAGATGTGGGAGAGGAAGAGACAGCTTAAATTTACATAAAAAACGCCCAGAAAGGAGCCGCTGTTTGAGTAACTATCAGCAGTTGGTCGAGGAGTTGGTCGTGAATTCATACACACAGGGTCGGAAGGCGTTTGGAACAAGATTTTTAAACAGGATGAGCAATCAAATGAAATAACGATCAGTACTTTGGGGCAAATCTCGTGTGTAAATATACACACTGATGTGATATGTGGCTGAATGGTCGCTTATAAGGTAATTGGCCCGATAATTGGTTGAAAACACTGCAGTGTGTACCTAGCTTTAGTAAGACAGCTACTGCATGCCAGCAGAAATTGCTTTAGGAGAAATTGAAAGTGTTCCAAAGTGTAATTAGTAGAGGTAATGGGGATACATTATTATAATTGGGCTTGTTAGAAACACTACAACTGGAAAAATGATGGTTTTACTATATGGGAACTCATAAACTACCAGTAGGTGGTAACAACTAATTAATTAACTGAATTTAGCTGCATTTCTTACAATGAATTGTATCACTAGCCTGGGCTTCTTATAAGAATTATAGGCCTCCAGACAAATTTTGATCCTGGGCCCACCTCTCCTCAAGACATGAGTTTATTTGCTTCAAAAACTTCAAGCAAAGGTTGATTGATATGTAATGTATGACTCTATCAGCCACATTTGGATCAAAGACTTATGGTGGTTAATATCAAAGATTCAGAGTTCTCTTGGCTCTGTCCACAGACATTGTGTTGTAGAAGAAATCTGCGCTCCTGGATATTTTCCCTCCCAGTCTCTTTAAAATTACTGTGATCTGAGAGATAATGTTTATAATAAACCACTATGCCTGTTTTACTGTTGTGGTTTTCTAGCAGGTGGGTGGTAAGCTTTGAACTGTATATTCCCAGTTACTGCATGTCAGATGATCAGATGGTACCTTAACTTATATAGTACTGTAAATAAGTTTGTAGGAACTAAATCAAGTAGCAGAACTGTCTATTGGTTGTGAGGTGGTGCAGTGAATATCTCATTTGGGAAATGACAACTCTGAAAGGCTTGATGGCAGATGCACCGCCCACATGTTGCATGACCACCCATGACAACATGGTTGTGAAACATGAGGCTTTGGGCTCTCAGGAGCAGCACATTTGAATGCCAGTTGAATGTCTGCAGTGTGTTTGAATTCTTCCAAGCCCAAAAAGATTGCATTTGCATTTACACTAACAGTTATAGTAACACTTACAGAAATAGCTATGTGGCCCTGTCAGAACCCCCCAACCCAACATTATAGTCCCCACCGACATATGTCCCACTGTACTATTGGCTGCCCTGTCTCTAGCCATGGAGCACAATTTTTAAATGAATTGGAAATTATCTGCTTCCTAAGATTGTCAACATTGCATTACCCCACTGAAAATTATGTCTGTCTATTCATAATAAGTACATATCACTGTTGGGGGGATTAATTCAGTGAGATTAATATGACTGTCATTTATGGGGTGAGGAGGGATTTCCTTCCCCCTTTAAAGTAAAATTGGCAACTGCCTCTCTGTGATTTTGTTTTGCCACTTTTTGAATCAACAGCTGGAATTTAGCTATTTACAAATTAGATATATAGTGCCACTTATTTCTGCTTTGGTGATGTCGGCTGCCCTTCCTCAGTATTAGGCCATTTATATTTCAGAACTATTGACATAGAGATATGGTTCACATACTTTTCAGATGCTGAAAAGTATGTGACTAAGGTGTAGTCACGTACTTAGTCTGACTAAGATGTAGGAAGAATTGGAGTGATGTGGGTTATGATTCCCGGCTGCCAGGGGCCGGGAACCATAGCCAGCAGCAGTCAACCACAATGACCAATCAGTTACACATGTCAAATAGGTGGCAGAAAAGAGTAAAGAGATTATTATAGATTCAGATGTTGTGTCATCCCCGGCACCCAGCACACTTCCGTGCTGAATTAACTTGGCAACTGATCACCTAGTTGCAAAATTGTTGTGTGTGTTTCTTGTACCGTGGTCTTGTTCATGTTATGCTCTCCATACTATTTTGTGTACAAGAACCTCGACTATTCCCTGACCGCTGTCTTTGGCATTTCCCTGTGCTGACAAAAATGGAACTTTGTGTTATGAGCAGTCTCGCTACTTGCGGCGGCTCACTATGTAACTCTCCACCCTGGCTGTTGCAAAGCAGCCGGAATACTACCTTCTATGCCGGCCTGTTTATGAGCCACCAAGCTGCTTGTGATGGCTCATACTTTTTATTGTTCCTGTCGGACTCACTGTCCCTTCTGACCCAGCTGGTTGCCTAGCAGCTGGGATGTTCTCATCAGAGATTGCAGTCTTGTGACTGCAATCACCTGTCACTGCATTGGGAGTTTGCTCCTCATGGAGCAATCTGTTTGGGCAGGGTACGTTTTTATGAAGACTAGAATTCCAACAGTAATATGCCGATGGAGCAAATACAGACTTATCATAAAAGCGACTCACAACATTTTAAACACGCCGCATATAAATGCTGAAAGCAGAAAATGTCGGCAGTGTGATTCTTGTCACTTTGTAGGTTTTAAGGGGGCAATGCCAGGACCCTGCACCTGTATAACATAGAAGCCCAAAACCTAACCCTAACCCTATTTGCTGCCTAACAATAACCCTTTGTTTGATTATAGAGGGTCCCCCATTATCAAAGTGTAATATAATTATTTAACTTAGACTTGTGTAAGACCATTTTTGTTTACAGTGAATTATTATTTAAATTATTTTTTTCTAAGAATTTAGTTTATTATTTTTTAAAAACATTTTTTTATGAGAGCAGATATCCATATAACATTTAATACATTGTGATCTATAGTGTATTGTTCTCCAGATTTACTTCTGATTGTTCATTATGAGCCTCATTTAGAGTTGGATGCACATCCATTTGTGAGGCATCAATATAAGCATGTCCATGCTGTGCATGTCTAAAATGCATCAATATTTAGATTTGGCAGCCCCTTATCAGATAGATAGTGTCAAAGTCAAACAATTCGATGAAAGAAACTATATTGATTAATATTGTTTTACCATGCGATTGTGATCAGTACGCCACATGTTGTGATGCAATTGCACAATAAACAATGCATACATACACTTACACATTCACTTGTATATAGTGAATTTTTATAATAGTTCCAGCCCACAGTCGTTTATGAACAAATATTATTGAATTTATAGCTATAAATGATAATGTTAAGAAGCACTTTTTTGAGATCTAAGGTTCAGGTTACAGGAAACATATCATGTGTGTCATTCTAATCCCCTATTTATCCTTAGTGATTCGGTTCCATCGGCTATGAGATCGCACCTCATGTATGCTGGTTATGGAATATAGGGAATTAGTGATCAGAATGGTAATGTGTGTATAATGTAAATAGACCAGTTTAAAGTAGCTTTCGGCGGGAAGATTAGTATGCAGCTGTTGGAGAGCTGACCCCCACCCTTGAAGAGCTGGTCCCCAACCTTGAAGGGTGTCTTTTGAACTGACCTATGAACTACACTATACTGGACTGTCCTGCAGCCTGAACCTATGAAAACATGCCAAATCATCTGTATTGTATTTACTGTAACTCCAAATGTATATATATTGCTCTCTGGATCCAGCATGCAGTCTCTTTGACCACAGACTTCAGGATTGAATGACTGTAAGCTGGATCCAGCAGAGCGCGGAGTATGTATCGGCTGTACTTATTTATTGAACTGTTATTATTTTGCTTTTGCTATTAAATCGCATTGTGAGTTGGAACCAAACAAATCATAGTGAACAATGATTATTGGTAAGTGATAAAATAACTTTAACAATAGATAGGTATAATACAAGTGTAAAGAATGCAGTAATTAAGCAAAAAAAACTAATATAGGCCTATATATACTGAATTCTGACTATATATTTACTTTTATAGACAATTGATTTAGAAATAAGGTGTACAGCTAACTTGCATTTATGAATGTTTCAGTCTTATCCATTATATGAATAATATATTCTGTTTCTTGTCAAAGTAAGACAGTTTTCTTCTAAGATGTAGAATAAATTGTTAATATGGTTCATTAAGTTCTCTATGTCTGTTTTATTATTCTGTAAAATATGTTGGAGAATTTGTAAATTAGATGACATATATTGTAATATGAGCTCTTGTGTTTTATATGTGATCTATTATACCAATTTATTTATTACCAATAGTAATGTACTCACTCATCATCATTTATTTATAGGGCACCACAGATTCTGTAGCACAGGACAATCACCTTACAGATATGACATACATGAATATAATAAACGTAATAACAGTTACATGAATAAAATGAAGCATAATAACATACATGAATAGTCATGAACTAGCAATTAGAGCTAGCACAGCTATTGGTACAGTTCCATGTATGTGAATGATCAGACAGCAGAGAATTCAGTCTAGGTTATATCAACAGGGTCGTACGTGGTAGATATACATGAGAAATTGGGTGGAGAGAACCCTGCCTGTGAGAGCTTACATTCTATAGACAATATCCAGATCTATCTATCTATACATTTGTCGAAGTATTATATATGTATCTTTAGCAGTAAAACATGAGAAAACACATTAAATAAAACATTTTTTTTAGCTAAGATATATTCAGTACACGTCTTTCCTATGGGAATCATGCTTTATTTCCTTCCTGCTGATCTCTTGTGCCTCTTTATATCTTTTTCAGTGTCTGTTCATGTTTCAGCTCTTTCATTCTTAGATTCTCTTTAGTTTGTTGAGCCAATTTCGAACAACAGAGTAAAGAAATTTGTGACCCTGCTGCTCTGTTTAGGAAAGAAAGAAGTCTTCTCTATGATAAAAGCGAGTTACACAGAATCATTTATAAAACATTCATTAGTTAAATGTTGAGCAGAGCTCCAGAAGGCAGGAATAAAAGCAACAATAGATGGAACTTATTAAAAGAAAGTTGAAAGGGGTAAAATAGAAGCACAACAGGAACAAGACATCTGATATGAACATAGACTGAGTTTCAGAGTAACATAGAAATGTCAAATGGGAAATCTATTTTTGAAAGAAAATATTGTTTTAATTAAAAACATTAAGTATGCTGTACTATGTATTTTAAGTAAACATGCCCTGTATTTGGGTTATTTTAATTTCCATATTTATGTAGCATAGAAATTGTCACAACAAAATGACTATATTTTATACATAAATGGAGGTTTAAGCTCAAAACAAACTTGTGTCAGCCAAACACAGTGAATAACATTGATGGCTTGAAACATTGCCACAATGTTGCCCAGAGCAGTTGGAAATTTTGGCCTTAAAACTTCAACTGTACTACACTACATTGGACCACATTTAAAAGGAGCACTGGATGTATACCATAAAACGTCTTGATTTTGCAGCTGTGTTCCGAGATAGTTTTTATAGCGCATATCAAAGAGCATGACTCCTATTTGCTCCCATGAGACTCTTCGCAAACTATACATTATATACATAAATATCAATATGAACGATAAAAAAGTGTTAACAAAACTATAACTAGATCTCTCTCCTCTATATTACTAGGAAGTTGTTATGTTCATCTTTTCAGGTACCAATAAATATTGTCCACTACAATTGCTGTGGTTCCAACGCACATAGGTTTTATTTGCAAATTATATTAAAAAGCAAAGTTTGGTAAGCATAAGCATGTGCCTGCCTGCACTGACACAAGCTTCTATGAGAACGCTCTGGGGTCCAAAAATCAGAGCTCAACAATTTATACACAGTACAGTTGTAAAAGTAGTTACATCACAGAGATATATAGTCACAGTTGTAAGGTCTGCATTCATAGGTCAAAGGTTCTTGCACTCTCAGGTACTTGATGTGGCATCGGTGAATTCCTCCAGTCATTGTTCTTCAAACTGCCAGGTGTGCTTTCCTCAGGCTCCCGCCTCTAGACTTGTACAAACTGTTTTTTATGACCCCTTTGTACTGGTTATTTGGTGCATGAAACAATGATATTATTTGTAACTAGCGTTTGCAAGGTGCGAACAGATTGCAGATTGATATCAAACTCAATGTAATTCAGATGTCAGAAACATTATTTAGCTTTTTCCCCACATTAGAATTTATATGATAAAGATTGTAAAATACATTTTACTAATAAATAAATGTGGATTGAAACCATAATAAATGTGTATTATTTACAAGTGTAAGTGCGAATGTAAATGTGTGTGTTACGAACCAGGTGCAATTGCATAATAACACGTGGCGTATTAATCACAATCGCACGGTAAAACAATATTAATCAATTTGGTTTACTTCATCCAATTATTTGACTTTGACAAAGTGATGGTGAGTGAATCCAAGTACTTGCACTTGAAGTCTATAGTACATAATATGTCAATATTGGGCCCCAGTTTAATCCCATAAAATGTTGAAATGGTGAGAAAAAATAGACAAAGATGTTATCTATAAAAATTGAATCAAAAGTTCAAGTCCTTACAAATCTTAAAACATTATTTTCTTAACCTTTTATTCTAAATTGACTTAAATGCGTAAAACTTTTTAGGTACATGTGCCAAACACAGAAAGGCTCACCCTTTTATTAAGTAGACATTCATCTTAAAAATACGATAGGAAAGCATTTCACACAGAAAAAATACTTTGGCAATGACATTTTAAATTACAGGGAAATGACATATTGAAAAAGTAATAGTAACCTAAGTAACTGTTTCAGAATATAGAATTCAGTACAAATCTGAATTGTGGTTGAATTCTTAGCAAGAACATTTTAAAGGTAATTGAGATGAATTTATTGGCTAGTGCTAAATTTTAAACCAAGGAAAAATTAATATTTTCCAAAGTCTCAATGTGAGCTTTCTCCTGATTGCTCTTTAAATATCTTTTTTTGTCATGTGATAAAATTAAATGTGGACAATTAACAGATGCACTGCAATAAGCATGTATTTATGCACACATAATAACCATTAACATTTACAAGGAGAAGAGGTTTAAAAATAAGCTGCAAAAAATGATGATTATTATAACAAAATAACAAGCTGTGCTCTATAGAGGGCAGATATTTTATAATTGATGCACAGCTAAAACAGTTTGTCTTCTGCAACAATTATAAACATGGCGATAAATGCAAAAGCCTAATTAACATACAATGGATCATTATTTGTAAGTAACCATGAAAAAATGAACTCCAATGTAATGTGTCAAGTTTATTTGTGTTTTCTTATATCTTAAAAGTTGCATAGATTGGTACATATAAATATTGATTTTGCGCATTTTATAATTTTACACTATATGTATATATATATATATATATATATATATATATATATATATATATATATATATACAGTAAGGATAAGCAAGATATTGAAAACTGTTCTATGAAATAGAAGCCATGTACTGCATTTAACTGCCAATTTTGCATACGTTTGCCTGTGTAATTTGGGCCTTTGTGTTCCTAATCCAACCCCAACGAATGTTGCAGCAGAATGATACCAGATTTTTCATAGATTAAGGGGGGTGATTTCTTAGCATGCAGTTTGCAAACTGCCACACACAGGATGCAATTTTCAGATCCAAATCACAGGATTGACTAATCTACAGTTTGGAGGCTGAAAACTCAAGCTGCACAATGAGTGGCAGTCACCAACCCCAAAACCGCATGCGGTTTAGGCTAAGCTCACCGGAACTTATTTTTCTTTGTGTAGATCCGTTCAATGTGGGTTTTTTCTTTCCCATTGAATTACGTTTGACTAAGACAGGAAGAAGAATTTAGGCAAATATTTATTAGGGAGGCAACATTTACCCAAAAATTATGGGGGCCACAATAATGTATTTATTAAGGCAGCAATAGTAATTTAATATTTCATTAAGGGACCACCATTTTATTTATTATGGAATTATGTCCAAAGCAAACTCGGCAGCCTTGGTCCCCTTAATTTACTTAAAATTAGGGATGTGCACCGGCCACTTTTCGTGTTTTGGGTTTTGGGTTCTGATTACCTTCAGGTTTTGGGTTCTAATGTGTTTTGCCAAAAATACCCCCTCAAGGCTTTGGGTTTTGGGTTTTGGATTCTGATTTTTTTTTTAAAAAGCATAAAAACTGCTAAAATCCAGATTTTTGTTTTTTTTTCACTCCTACGCTATTATTAACCTCAATAACATTCATTTCCATTTCCATTCTTGATCTTTCCCTACTTTATCCTCCAAAGTTTTGTTCTCCATTATATGCAGCACAAGAGAGCATACCCCTAAACCACACACACTCGGCAAAGGCTTTAAAAATTATATGCGGCACAGGAGAGTACCACTGGACTGGAGTTATACAGCAGTACCACTGGACTTATACGGCAGGATCAGTGGACTTAAACAGAAGTACCACTGGACCTTTGCGGCAGGATCAGTGAACTTATATAGCAGTACCACTGGACTTATACGGCAGGATCAGTGGACTTAAACAGCAGTACCACTGGACTTATATGGCAGGATCAGTGAACTTATATAGCAGTACCACTGGACTTATACGGCAGGATCAGTGGACTTAAACAGCAGTACCATTGGACTTATACGGCAGGATCAGTGAACTTATATAGCAGTACCACTGTACTTATACGGCAGGATCAGTGGACTTAAACAGCAGTACCACTGGACTTATACGGCAGGATCAGTGAACTTATATAGCAGTACCACTGGACTTATACGGTCGGATCAGTGGACTTAAACAGCAGTACCACTGGACTTATACTGCAGGATCAGTGAACTTAGTTATATAGCAGTACCACTGGACTTATACTGCAGGATCAGTGAACTTAGTTATATAGCAGTACCACTGGACTTATACTGCAGGATCAGTGAACTTAGTTATATAGCAGTACCACTAATTTATACTGCAGGATCAGTGAACTTATATAGCAGTACCACTGGACTGGACACAGGACAGCACCACTGGAATTATGGCAGCACCACCACTGGACTGAGCAGGACAGAGCACAGGACAGCACCACTGGACTGAGCAGGACAGAGCACAGGACAGCACCTTTGGACTGAGCAGGACAGAGCACAGAACACCACCACTAGACTCAGCAGGACAGAGCACAGCACAGCACCACTGGAATGAGCAGGACAGAGGACACCACTAACACACCCTCCCTCTTCCCTGATCAATGGCCGAGTGAAGATGGCGGCGGCAAGCGGGGACTAATATGAATCTGGATCTCGCGAGATCCGACGGCGGGATTATGACATTTTGCCTCGTTTTGAGTTTTGTGATCGGCGGGAATACCCGAACAGTGCTCGGATTAGGCTCGGATCGGCACTGTTCGGAGTGTTCTGATTTCTAAAATCCGAGCCCGCTCATCCCTACTTAAAATACCCCCCCAAAACCCAGCCAAATGTTTTATAACTGTGCTTTTACAGTGGATAGAGGAGGTGCTACATCTGTTTTTAACCTTTCCACTGCCATAGGTATGTATGTATTGTGCATCTCAGAATGGTGCCCCATTTTTCATATTTATACTGTATGCATGTGTGTATATATATATATATAATCCTTAATCTAGTGCGTAAATTTGATCTATACCAAATGGAATGGAACATCAAAGAAGAATTTAAAGATTGTCTTGTAGCAGTTGGTCCATATGGAGGAGCAATAGCGTGGCAGCGCATTCTGTGTTGAACTTGGCTGAGGATTATTTCCTAAGGACTCAGTGATCTGGATCTTTGGCAATGTGGTAGCGTGATAGTTACTGAATCCTGCTGTCCTGTTCCAGCTCAAAGATACCCAGATAAGCATATATCTTAATTTTTTAATGTAAGTGTACATCTGTATTTTACTCTGCAATAAATGTGTAACCATATGGTATTACACTATGAGAGTCTTCCCCCTTTTTTCCTCTATATAAATGTGGCTACCACTGAGGATATTTGAAGTGTCTGTTCATGCTCCTGTAAGTGTTGAGAATAACACTCCACCAACTTGAAGGGGAATCAAAGCTACTATACCTACAGATAAGCTTTAAAGTTCTTTTATCTGGTACGCATATTGGTATGGTGTTGGTGATCTTGGAAATATTTCCTCCTCTGTGTGTTTTTATCCTTACTGATTCACTTCTAATACCTGAGTGCCTATGCCCACTTGGTGATTTAAATTCTGGCTTGCGGTACACCTATCTGTATTGTTGAATACAGTATTATACTATGTGGCGCCCCCTCCTACTTATTTTGTTTTAGATTATTCCAGTCCACCAACTGGCTTTGTGGGAACTTTGGCAGCCCCCTGAACATAGGATATCCACTTCTTCCAAAGGACAATATTTGAATTGGAACTTGTTTATCTTCTCAGAGTTACGCGCTGTACTATCTATTGTATTTGTTTATATATATATATATATATCTTTGCATCTTCTGTGTTAATTTACTGCACAAATACACATTCATTTTGCAGCTTTCCCTCATGATGTTCCAACTGCTTCATCCTTTGGTGCTGTGAGACAGTAGGTTTCCCTTTATAAAAATAATCCACTTGGTGTTGATGAGTTGAAGATATGAATAGACTTTGATTTGGTTAGGACGGGCTGAGGTTTAAATGTGTTATTATCGCAAGATCATCTGTCACAATTGATTAGAATTTTCTGATTCAATAGTACAAGACAGCTTCCAACAAATCATATCACAACGTAGCATATCAATGTATTTTATTCTGCTAATCTATGGAACTACATTCATGAAGGGAAAGGATACCACAGCTATAAGTAAAGAATATCACATTTTAAAAAGAAAAAAAGTTGTGAAAAAAAATTAGTGTAAATTCTTAAGTTTCACTAATATAGTATAGAATATTAATCCTAGTTAACACAACAACAAGTGACTAGTATTAAATTGAAGTAATTACATACTGCATTAATGTTCTACTAAGTCGCAAATTTTAGACTTGTTATTGTAGTGTTATAGTAGGTACTGCATTTTACACATACACTTCACTGCTATGTTTTCATTATTTAGGCAGACAAAATATCACATAAAAAATGTCACCACTTTTCATGATACAAGCTCAGAATCTTGAGTATAAGAGGAGCTGATACCGGTGTCTGAATCTGTGTCATTTTGTACATCCATAATAGGCAATGCAATAGCAATATCACCTAAGTCTTTACTATTAGCAACACCCGAAATGATTTTGTATTGTTCTTGTGGTCCATAGCACAAAGATTGGGTTGCATTACTTGCACATACTGATTTTAGCTCTTCCATTAGGATTTTATATTCATTTTTCTGTCTAAGTCGTACTAAATTAATACACTGGACTTCTTTCTGTATTTTGTTAAAGAGAGAATGTAATTGTAATCCCACTTGAAGGCTCTCATCTACCTCTCGTCGAACACTTTCTAATGTATATGTTCCCATATTTTTGATCTGTTCTTCATCAACAAAACACATGTCTCTGTTTTGATCTGTGCGTATGGAAGCTATCTCCTCTTTAATTTCTTTAGACATCTTTTCAATAAGCAGGTGATGATTAATTAATTTTGTTTGAATATGTAGTAGTTTTACCAGACTATCCATGTCTGGCAAAGATTTCACTTGATTCAGTCTATAGTCATCAGCTATCATATAGCTGTTATGAGCAAAGTTTTTTCCATGGTTCTCTACTTTCTCCAACCTTTGAGATGATCCATATTCCTCTATCTTTCTATCCAGCTCTAACATTGTGTCAGTCTGCTGTTTAATAATATGATCTTGAGAAATTATTACTTGATTGAGTTTCTTTATACTGTTTTTTTCTTGATGACCCATGTCTTTTTTCATCTTTGCCAGTTTTCTGAATGTATTTCTTACTATTCTCTTCTGTTTATCTGATGTAAAACCCTTGACAAAAAATTCTGCACTATATCTGTGATAATTCCTGAGTTTGCCAGGACTTATGTCATTTTCTGCAGTCCTCCACATGGAAGAAGGCTGCAACGTAGTTGTCTCCACTAGATCAAAGCTCAAGCTAATTTGTTCTTTACCCCATGCCTTCCAAAGCTGTAATATTTTTGTGGACGGTGGCAAAATACGTTTAAAATGTTTCCATCGCTCCACAATGCAATATGCCTTGTGATCCAATAGCAAACCCTTGCTTCTTTTCACAGCTTGACGTTCTTCAAGAAGTGCTTTTATTACTTCTGCACTGGTTGTGTGCTTTGTCAGTCCACAGACAATTTTTTCTTCTTGGTCAACCCATACCACAATCTGACTGTCTTCATTCTCCATTCTTTCATTGAGTAATCTGAAGAAGTTAAGGTCAAAGGTTAAATGATGTTTCTACATTATGAGTTTAAATATAGGTAATTCTTCTATAGTTAATGCAATTGTATAAAATAATATTAATGTAGTGGTTGTTAATTAGATCATTAATGCAATTAAGTTTCATAAGAAAACTATTGTGTAAAATCAAATTTACTCTAACATTACTATTCCATATTTCGAGTGGCACACCTCAAACATTCCTAGCCAAGGCTACTTCTTTCAAAATGTAAATTGTTCTGTTTTCACCTTACTAAGCAAACACAAGACGTACAAGTGAATGTATGGATAAAACAAGATACACTTAATTTATGTTATAATCTTTATTTTAGAACTGCAGGTGAGAGAGTCATCTAACTTCTCTGCTTTGTATATTCTGTTCCAAAAGAACTGGTGACTTTGTGATATTATATTAAATGACCTAGATAACTGTAGTTGATCTGCATTAGATTCCGACTTGTAATTACAGTGTTGCACAACTACAGTCATTATTTTAATTGTATGTCAAGATTAGTGTTCCATTAATTTCTGTTTTGAAAATGTTGCAAGTGAGCATTGTGCATTATGAATGCCAAATGAGCCATGTAAAATGAAACACTTTCCTGCACATCTATACTGAACGATTTAAAAAAAATGGGGATTATTTACTACAGCATTTTTCTCCTTGCAAAAGGACTTAATTTTTCATGTACTCTGGGGTGACAGAGATTGGCATTTGTACTAGGCCATTTTTTTTGCGTTAAACGCGCATATAAATATATATATATAGGTCCTTATCTAGCTTTTTTCATATTGTTGATTTGCAACATGGACAGCTGAATTAGGGGCAGGCAGGGCCAGGCAAGCATAAGGTGCGTACCGTGTGAATGTAATTGCAACTTAATTAGACTTAGACGGAGGGTCTGGTACAACGATATTTGCTCATCATCATCAGCTCTAGTTAGTTGCTTCTGATCATCTGCTTGTTTGTTGAACTCTTCAGATTACAGTACTTAAAATATTAGCATCGCAGCTATATGTTATCAAATTAAGGCCGTCTATTTGCATTACTTAAGTGACATTTCCATTTGGACTACACCAGGAAAAAAGAATCTAATATAACTTTTAAAGGGGTAAACAATAGAGGAGGTGGAGTTTATACATAATTAAATTTTATAGTGAAAATCCTAGTATTTCTGTGTAGGCAGAATTTCCAAATATGCATATAAATTGGCTATAAGAAGTATTCACCCACTTTGGAAGTTTTTACATTTTATTCCTTTTATCACAGAGTTAAATTGATTTATTTGTGAGTTCTTAACACAAATCAACACAATCTCTAATAGAAAGTGTGCAGTGGCATATAGCAGGCATATAGAAGGCATATAGCAGTGGAAAAGGCCACCCAGTTAAGGTAAGTAATGGGGTGGAAGAGATTAATAGGAAATATTATGAGATGTGTCACTTCCTAAAAACTTTTGATGCCCCTTCAAAATTTTAAAAGTTTGTAGTTATGCCTTTGACAGTACTTAGCTATTACATACTTTGTACATAAGTTAATATACAGAAATGGGTCCTGCCACATTTGACCTTGTTGAGTAAGAAAGGTATTGTAAAAGTTAATATTTCACCTTGCTCCTTGGCTTTTGTTTTTCTTTCAAATGTTCCCTATAGTCACTACCTCCCACTTTCTTATGAAATGTGCAGTCAATTGAACACATTCATTTATGCAGATATTTTTAAAAGTCCAGCAGTTTTGGACTTTCTTATATATTCCTAACCAGTTTTTCTGACCAGGGTGGTAAATTGGAGCCATCATGGTCGGCAAAAAGGTCACTTTGGAGAAAGAGATAAGGGCAATAAACTTGAAGTTGTCATTATAGGTGGGTACTGAAAACAGTGGTTGCTGTCAAACTTAATTCTAAATTATCTAGTTCAAATAAAGTACACAATTAAGTAGTGCACACATACACTACTACTCATCACTGAGTTTTCAAAGTATGGATGAACAAGCATTTTAGACCTGGGGCCAGTACTGGATTAAGCCGGCTGCTTTATGGGCTAGAGCCCAGGGGCCTCTGGCAGCTGGGAGGGGGGGGGGGCTAGAAACTATTTTAATATTATGCATTGTTTATTTTTTTGTAGCGCCGAGTCGGGGGCGTGGTGTGGGTGGGGTGTTAGGAAGGCTGCTTGCCTGCTGCTAGTCACAGCCTGTCACTGTGGTGCGCAGTAATCTCCTTAGTAAGGAGAACTCATGAGAGTGAGACTATGACTCATAGACTCACTCTCACAAGATTTCCTCACTAAGGAGCTCACTGGGCACCGCGGCCGCATTAAAGTGAAAGAAGAACACCGGCACTACAGTGAACGTATCTGGAGCACAAGAAATTAGGAGGAAAGTGCTCAAGAGTGGGGATATAGGAGGAGCGGGGCCCATTTATTATGAGTCACAGTATTATTAATGTTGTAGCGTTTCTTGTTAATTGATTCTTCCTTGATGGTTAAATTCCTCTTATCTTCTCATCATGGACCAGGATAGAGAAATCAGAACAAGTCAGAAACAGGCTAAACTAGGCCTTGTCAAATGTCTCCAAAAGCTGGGAGCAAGGGCCAAGATTTAGTAGCCAGCAATTTTGTAAGGAAAACAAATTGTGGCACGCAAAGTATGATGTACAAAATTGTTAGAAGTGTGTTTGCCCAAGATGTCCAAACAGCGCCACAATTTCCCAGAGAGTAGCAGCAGTGCCTGACAGATGTATCCATTATGTTTCTGTAGCACACTGAACAATGATCATGTGCGTAGCATGTAACACCCAGCAACTCAGCCCCCCTCTGGTACCTAGCATGTGCCTCCTGCGGTCAACTCATAAAAGCAATACTACAAGCACCAATATGCTTGGGCAGCCATATGTACTTGTAGTTCTACAAGCGTCAGCATATCTGAGTAGATAATGTCTGCCAGGGTTTGCTGCGGCCACAAGTGTCACATACTAAACTACTATTTTTATATTATTTTTCACATTTCACAACACCCAGGAATGTGTTGTTAAAATGGAGCAAATTGCTTAAGTTTCAATATAATTAATCTGTACTAAATTAAAAAAAGGAGTAAAGTAGTTTCTTAGTCATTTTACTTGGTTTACACAGTGTCTAGATATTCATTAAATTTGATTATATTATATTTAAATATTATAAGAAATATGTGGTCATTTAACAAACAAAAGTGCAATTGCAATGACATTGGCTTTGCACTATTATATTTTAAAACAAACCACTGAAGCTACACTTTATCTATTACTATCACACACCATGAGATTTTGTTTAGGTACAATACACGTGACGCAGAAGCCAGCTGCTCCCATTCAGTATTATTTTCTACTTTATGTCATAAAGCAGAGAATAAGTCAGATCGGGAGCATAGCAATGGGGGCTGCAAGTAAAGGGTTGTCAGGCCGATAAGGCAAGGTGGAGCTGTGATGAGGCGAATCGCATCATCATGCCCCCATACTTGCCAATTTGAAGGGCGGTCCTGAAACTAGGTGTAAAGTATTTGCTGTACATATGCTTGCTAAGGACAGTCAGGGCCAGATTAACCCGTGGTCTAACTGGGCTATAGCCCAGGGGCCTCGGGCATCCAGGGGGCCCTTCAAAGTCCGCAGCAGCATTATTGATCAGTCCAGGGGCAGGGGCGCCCCCAGCCTGATCAATGCTGCTGAGGACTTTCACTGCAGTCCTGGCTCTCAGTAATTTGCTTACTGAGGAGTGAACTCTCGCGAGATCTCCTCAGTAAGGAGCTTACAGCGCGCCGCAGAAGAGGGACTGCATTGACAGGTAAGCGCTTGGGGGGCCTCACGGGGGACGGGGGGCGGCTCACATTGGGGGCCTCACAGGGGAATGGAGGCCCCCTTAGCCCAGGGGCCTCCATTCCCTTAATCCAGCACTGAGGACAGTGTTGCTTTTTTTTCTGTGCTTGGATATTATTATTTGTATAGGACTAAAATAACAAACTGACAGTAGGGTAAGGGGCATGTAAGTATAGCCAAAAGTATAGTAAGGGAATGTGCACATACATGCAACTGAGTCTGCTACAGGGCTGGTACAAAATCCCCATACATTGTGAATAAATTTAAATTTGTTTTTAACTTCATTTTGCCATTTTGAAAATACTGATTAGGTATGTTAAAATGAACAAAAGTGAAATGACTTATGCTCAATCCGATATTACTGGGGAACCAGATTAGGCATAAATGGCTTGACAAATGGGGGCCTCACAGTACCCCTAGCCCAGGGGCCTACAGTGTCTTAATCTGGCCCTGCCTGCTGCTCTGATGAAAGAACCTCTTTGAGGTGCTTTAATCTCCTAAGGAAGTTCTAACCTATATGCTTAGCACAGATTTATCGGAAACAGTTTTTTCCTATTGAGGTGCAAAGAAACACAAAGTTTATTAATAAATGAATGAGAGGAATGTGAAGGGAGTTATCTGCTACCTGTGTGAAATGTCTCCTCTATTAGCACTAAAATTCCAGAGACAAAATATAAATTATTATTAATGTGAAGGGGATGCCCATAAGCATTGCAAAAACACAACTTTGTAAAAGAAATCTTGCCTAGCAAAATACCCCAGAACCCATAGATTGTGCTCTTTCATGACACTTTATTAATTGTCAGACAATATAAATAGTCACTTATACTATTAAAGCCAAGGGTCAGATAACAACACAACATTAAAATATAATGCAAACTGAGAAACCCACTCACCCCAGGAGAGATCTTTACCAGAAGTTCTGTTGCATAAAGGCCTCCTGGCTAGATTTCATGATCATTGTAACAAATCAGACTTTACGAGTCTACTCTTGCTGTGTCTGACTTTCCTTAGTCACAGACTGTACAAATACCCCTCACATATAATGTTGAGTTACTTAATAGCTGTTTAAACTTAACTTTGACTTTGACTGAGTTTACTTGCATTCCCACCCAGATATCGCCCCACCTCACCCATTTCCTTCCTCTCGCTCAGGGGCCTTATAATATATTATTCTCTCTCCTGTTTCTGACCACATTGCACTACTAAAAATAGTATTGTATTAAAACTTGTTTTTATTACATTATTCAGTGTGTACAAATAGGGTAATGCTGCTTCTGCACTGAGTACTAATATATATTCCTAATTTATATGGTATAATACGCTTTTGTCCAGCGTACATATAAACACTGATATGCTTGGCATACCTGGCGCAAGAAGCACTGTTTTTTTAGTTGTTTGCATCGCAAGATATGTCTGACACTACATATGGATACTAGTTTCGTGTGTGTGTCTTTTCCTACATGCCTCAAAGGCGCAAATGAGCCCTAAAGGAAAATACTGCTTGTCCTTGCATGTAGCACACAAATACTTAACATTTTTACACTAGGACATGCCCACCTTCGAATTCTAAATCTATCCAAACTTTTAAAATTGTCCTACCCCTCGGATTTGCCAAGGTACTCAATTGTATCTTCTGACTGTATTTACTCGTAACATTAAAGAGATCCTTAGTATATATGGTAAAAACAATATATATATATATATATATTTTAGGAAAACACAAATGTTACAATTTTACTTGTTGTTTTCAAATCTTTTTCTCTGAGATATTTATATTGTAATTATGCTCCAATAAAAAAGTACAGCAAAACCAAAGGATAAGTGCTCATTTAAAGCTGGCAATTACAGACATGTTTTGGGCGTGAGTCTGCTGAGTCAACTTAAATAAGCTAAAGAAACTGCAAACAAATCATTTTAACTATTGTTAACAGTTAAACGGTGCCTTTGTGTCATGGGTTCATTTAGTTAATGTGTCAAGAAAGTCGATGTCATGAAGCTTTTACGTACTTTAACAGTAATACATATATATATATATATATATATATATATATATACATATTTCTGAAAATCTCTAGTAAAATTCACAATGGTGGCTGTTATAAATCTTATTGCCACCTGATAATCTGGTATCACATTTAGTAGTGGGAGCCCAACTGTGTGTGGGGACATTGTTAACTAGGCCCCCTATTTTAAATCTCCCTATCATTCAGAGGCTTCATTTTAACAGCACTTTTTATCATACTTGCCAACTCTCCTGGAATGTCTGGGAGACTCCCGAAATTCGGGTCAGTCTCACGGATTCTCGGGAGAGCAGGCAAGTCTCCCGTATCCCGCAACTGCCTAGCCTAAATAACGCGATTCGCGGTGAATCGCGTCATTTTGGCCCCACTCCCGTGACAAAACAGCATTTCCATCGCAGAGGCGGGGCCAAAATGATGCATATGGCCACGCCCCACCCTCTAGTGACGCCCCTCTCCCGGACTACAGTTGCCGAAAGTAGGCAAGTATGCTTTTTATAATACTCAATACTTTTCATGTAGATATGGTTACAAAACTCACACTATTATTTTTCAATGGCATTTGGCTTGCTTTAGCTTTTGGGAGCAAGTGTTTAAAGAAAATGATCAGGTAACACATAATTATATTTATAGCCTGACTTTCAGTCTTTCAGTGCTGGAGGTATGAATTTGTATGCTCACTGTAGGCATGTAATTAAGGTGGATTTCTTATTGCCTAGAAATACCCCCACATGCTTAAATCACATGAGGTTTCAGGTGCAAAACTATCAAATGCCTAGCATTTATCTCTTTGCTTCTACTCCTGCTCGTATGTATATGACAACCATGTCCAAGAGCAGCCATCTTGTCGCAGACAGGAACTATTACCACGGCAGCCCACTGATCTCTGTAGACCAATCAGAGGAGATGCAGTGTGTGTATACAATGCCTTGCAATCAATGCCTTGCAATCATAGGGGACACAGAGAACAAATAGTTTGAGGCATTGCGGAGCTTAATGGGTGCTGAGCAGGACAAGTCTACTACAAAGTGAATGGACAGCAGTAAGCTGGGGTTATGTTGCTGTGTGAAGGAGTGGGGAGAGGAATTACTCTTGCTTTTCTCAAGCTAAGTGACTTGTTTTGCTTTATTGGGACAGATATGCTACCATAAGTGAGTGCAGGGCTGGACTGGGACTAACAATCAGCATTGGCATTTAAAGGCCCACCTCAGTTCCAGCAGGAAAGAAACTATGTGCCACTGTGCAGTAGAAAAGGGCGTGGCCACATTGTGTTGCATGTGTGGCCAACATGGGGCATTGATACATACATTATGATAAAACATTACATTTATCACGCCCTCCCAGCCACATCACGCCATCCCCCAGGCACATTATGACACCCCCAGCCCACTGTATTTATCTATGCTTCTGGTGCTGCTGACATTTATCAGGGTGGGAACTTCCTGTAGAGTGAGCAGGGAAGCTCTTTGGCTTACGGGATTACCAAATCTTGTGTTACTTAGAGCTCCTCGGCTTGCTCTGCAGTCTGTGTCCAGTCCAGGAACCTGGAGCAGCTATCAGTTCCCTTCCCCTAACCAGAGGTGGCTTAAGGCTCAGGGGGCCCAGGGTATTTAAGACAGCAGGGCCCCTATTATGTAACATGGTTATCATTTTAGACAAATCAGTCCAGGTCAGAATACACAGGAATCAGCCACGATATGAATAGGAATGCTGGAGTAAAATACTCTGGCACAGGCATGTGCTCAGAGCAGGAGTAGGGCAGGTCACCGGTCAGAACACATGACCACAAATTCAGAACTGCTCTTAAATGACCATACACCTTCTGCAGCACAGAGTAGGATTGTGGCACAGGACCCTTTTTGTTATTATCTACCCTAACGTTTTTTCACCCCACCCCCTTCTCCTGTTGCCATGCCGATTTCCCACCTTTCACTACATTTGTTTGCCCGTTGCTCTGACCATATTTCTCCCTTGGCCGGTGATTCCCACCTCCCCTCTAGCACTGCTAGCAGTGCAATTCTCTTCAGCGTGGTGATTGCCAAGATGGACCATTTTGTTCTCCGTGCGGCAGTCAATACTGCTCAGCTCTTAGGATGGGGAGCGAGTCCTAGTGAGCGGTGGATAGGGGTTGCTCACCCTTTTTCACCGCTCTCTTGCAAGGGACAAACGTGACACAGGTGGCATTCGCGCCTGTGCCACTCAGGTCACACCAGCAGAGACTGCACTCACAAGGCTGTTGTAGCCCCCCTAGTCCTATAAAACAAACAAACATGAATGAATAAATGAATGAACAATTGTATGTATGTACAAATGCATAAATGATCAATTGCATGAATGAATAAAATAATTATTAAATATGCTTAAGTAAATGATTGAATAAATAAATGATTAAATAAAAAAGCAAAAACAAAAAACATTACTTACATTACTGTATATTCTATTAAAGCACCAGCCCCATGAGGGTATTCGCAACCTGGCATATGCCCCCACGAATAGCCCCTTCATTCTTTATCCCAGAGATGGGGGCAGTTTCCATCCCTCAAGGGACCGCCTTGGGGTTTGGCACCCCTCAAACCCATTCTTACCCTCTATATCCAGCTACCCCTGGGCACCCAAGGGCATACAGTCAAACACCTTCCCAGCCCCATTTTCAGCTGTTCATCAGCAAATCCCCCCACCCACCGTCAGTGCCCCCTTCTCCCTACCATTTCCCCACGCCGCACCTCCTCTGCCTTCCCTCTCTGTCTTGCCTTACACTGGCTCCCCTTCTCCTACAGAATCCTTTTCAAACTCCTTACCACCACTTACAAGGCTCTCTCCCAGTCCACTGCCCCTTACATCTCTAACCTTCTCTCCATTCACACTCCCGCCCGCTCCCTGCGCTCGGCCAATGATCGCTGCCTCTCCTCCACTCTGATCACCTCTTCCCACTCTAGAATCCAAGACTTCTCCCACGCTGCCCCCCTTCACTGGAACAACCTCCCTTGCTCCATCCGTCTCTCACCCAATCTGTGCTCCTTCAAACGGGCACTTAAAAAACTCACCTGTTCCTTAAGGCCTACCAACCATCCACTTAACCTCTCATCTCTTCTACTCATTCTCCCCTGGCCCCTCTTTTCTCTCGCCTTTGCTTCACTGGCTCCCTTTTGTGCCTGATTTTGTTTACCCTCCCTTAGGATGTAAGCTCATATGAGCAGCGCCCCTCTTCCCTCCTGTCTCCATACCTGTTCTTCTGCTCCGTCTCTAATGTATTCGCCTGCCCGGAGTTTCTGAGGTATTGGTACTTTGTGTTTATTGTTCTGTACTGTTTTACCCTGTATAGTCTACTGTTTGTACCATGTACGGCGCTGCGGAAAACCTTGTGGCGCCTAACAAATAAACAATAATAATAACGATAATAATAATGTTTTATTCTTAGAATAAAGCATTTTTTCAATGGCCGATATTGTGTAGCAATTATTTATTTTTAAAAAATATTTATATATATTTATTACTATTTACATTTTTATTATTATATTATTTTAATTAGCGGAATTGAAGAGCCAAGTCTGAGTATCGCTCAGCTGCCTCGGTGAGGTTTAAATAATTATGACAACAGGCAGCGCAATAAGCGGCAAGAGAAAATTAGCACTATCATCACATAATAATAAATAGTTTGAAAAACAGGTAGAGATTAAAAAGGATCATTCAGTCTTAAAGTTCTGGCCATAAATAAGTGCTGTCTAGTCTTTTATATAAGTGCACAACATTAAAACAATGCAAGATATACATTTTGCTCATAGTATTATCTTAGAATTTATGCTAGAATGTAGTACCTATTTTATTTAAGTGTATATTTATTTAGGTTCATTTGATTAAAACAAATCTGTGGAAGCATAAAATGATATTCACTCATTGAGAGATTTTTAATACCATTAGACACGTAGCCTTTTCATTAAATCAATTTACTTGCCAGGAAAATATACCATTCGATCTGTGGAAGAAAAGAAACTGAATAAAATTTGCTTAAGGCTGAAACAAATTCTTTAAACTGCATTGCTATTTCTCATATAATAGAAGCTATGAATAAATCATTTTATGTATTTTAACTTTGGAGAAAAGTCTGCACTGAAGTTCAAGTTTATTTACTTTGTTCATTTATTATTGTACTTCCTCATATTTTCATGATGCCTATTCCTTTGTTGCTATGATCTCTATGCATTAAGCTTGACTAGTATAAAAGGCTTATCATTTTCAGACTAGTTATTATTTTAGTAGTGTTATATATTAAATATGCATCACAATTTGGTCATGTTTTTTCCTCAGACTCTATGCTATGGAAAATTAATCACATATTTTTTTCCCCAAATGTCATTTGTTCAGAGGGTTTTCTCAGTTAAAGAAATTGAAATTCCCAGGTTAACTGTAACATTTCAAATAAAAATAGATTTCACGGGACTGATGCATGATCTGCCAACTCTCCCCAATCTTCGTTTTTTTAGTTGGATTTGGAGACTATCTGGTCCCCCAATACCCTATAGTATTCTCTGGGTCATGGGTTAGAGGGGAGCCAATTGGTGCTATATTACATCATCTCATATGTTTATGTCTGTAAGTACTATTTTGGGGCATATAAAACCATATAAACATAGCAGCTATGCAGGTATATTGTCAATGTAAACATATTAAAAATATGGATATTTTGGCTTTATGCAAAATTATGACACCGTATATACTACTTTACAGAGAAGCCTTAGTTATCTCCAGTGCGCTACATATCATTTTGCATGTTCATTTAAACATTTTGAGGCATGCACCAGCAAATTTTACCTTTTATGCTGTGTTTACTTATTCCTGACATTCTGATTCTAAAATGCTGTATTTGGCATGTTTGCTGATGCCGTTGAAAGTTATTTTGATCTGAAACATAGGCATATATTTTTTATCTAGGATTAATTTTCTGTCCAGGAGAATCCCAAATTTTTGGGAGTTGTCCCGGACTGCCGGGAGAGCAGGACAACATCCCGGGTCCAGCTAAACCTCGTTTATGAAGTGGGTGGGGGCGAGGCTAATTGCGTCATCCTGGCCCGTCCCCACCCACCGATAGGCTGAAATGGGCAAATATTGACAGGGGGTGTGGCCTAATGGCACAATTCACGTGGTCACGCCCCCAAGATGGAGCCCCCTCACAGACAGCTGGCTGCAAAAGTTGATAAGTATGTATAACAACCCATATCCAGACTTTCCTCTTATTTTGTTTTAGTTGTAATATTTTTTTTGTTAGGAGCTAAGCAAGAAAAACAAGAAAAAGAGAATCAAAATGACATTTACATCTCTTACAATAGTCCTATTCTACACCACTAAGTACCCTATTTTTCAATAGATCCCTTTCCTATGGAAATAATAAATAATTTTTAAATACTTTTTTAAAATCTCTTCGCATTACAGTTTATTAAATATTGCTGGGGAAGCTGAGTATTATTCAGCTGCCCTGGCAATACTTGGACAGCATAGTAAGGGAAAAATAATTGCTTTGCTGGGCCAGCCTCTGTATATATGCGCATGCTTGAACTTACTAGCTGACTTATACATGCGCTGTGGAACAGAAAACCCAGGTTTGCCAAATTTTACAGAGGTACAAAGTTTTCATGATACAATCTGTGCGTTCCACTTTTTTGCTTTGCCCTGCTGTGGAATATCTGTGGAATTCCACATAGTACATTTTTCATTCCGCAGTTTGCTGAAATGTTTAGTGTATAAATAAAGTGAGGACAACAACAGTGTCAATTCATTGTGCTCTGTGGTGTATTGTGATAGAAGTCCTGGCAAAGCAGAAATGATAGGGGAATATGAGTCAGGACAAAAGTGTTGGATAGGAACACTTAGGGCTAAATTCAGCCAGAGATACATACAAAATTCCATTCCCAAATGTGAAAGAGGCGATAATTCCAAGCTCTACAAAATTTAAGTGTGTTAATTCATTTAAAAAAAAATAAGTATATGTAACCACTGTGTGTGGTATGGATATTCATAGATGTGCACCTCCTTTTCTAGCCCTGGCTTGCTCTTGGGCATGGAAGGAAATGACCAAACATTTAGGTTTTAAATCAAAGTGCAAATAAACTCAGACTTCTCACAAGCACAGACCTTAAACTAGCAAAACGAATATGTTTGCAAATATATTTCCACATACACCTACTGCACAAAGCTTAAACATGTCTCGGGATGTTGTTAAGACAACTCACATTTTAAATTAGTAGTTGCATACCACTTAAGTTACATTTTCTAATTCCTCCTGCTCAAGCCTTTCAGTGCTAACAATAGCACAGTACATTACATATCAGGTCCTGGGTATTGTGGTTCCACACATCTACTTGCAGATTGGATTGCACATCAGCCTTTCCCTGCCCTCTACAGACATGCTTTTACTCCATTTACACTGTTACTCCATTGCTGACCATTAAACATTTTCCACATCTGGGGACAGACTCTGCCATACCCACTGTGTACTCTAAGGATCACAGTTACCTCTCCCTCCATTGGTTGGTAGCTATGACATTCTCACTTATGTTCTCTTGCAACCTCTTCACCCACTCCTTGGATTATAACATCCTCTCTGGTGTCCTCTGTGCCCCACTGGGTCACATCCACCACTACTGGCTGTTTAGCAATCCCTTCTCCACGAGGTCTCATTCCATGTACAAGATAAACCTGTTTCCCAGTTTGGTGCAAGAAAAGGTTTTTTACAATAACAGTCTCAGTTAATATGCCAATCAATTGCAGACAGTACACTTTACTCAGTCAAATGTTCTGATCAGTGGATGAAATCAGGATATGTTCACATTTAATGGGGCATGTAACTAAAATGTAAAGTAGTCAGTGGTTTGATCAGACTTTTGCACCTTTTTGCTCAGTGTACTGGGAAACCATGGTTCAAAAAGCAAAGTATCACACTTTGTGATATAACCAGAAAGTGAGCTAATTGTAAAACTGTTCACAATATTGCAAAAATGAGAAATGTTATTTTGCAGTGATCTCCTCCCTTATACATTACCCCAATACGTTTTGTGGTTACATCACTTCCAATTTGTTGTTATACTTATAGAGATATTTAGAATAGTGAAGACACATAAAATTGTCATATAAAGTACTTCTAATTATTGTACAATGTCAATTACTTTAGTCTTGCACTCTATAATATAATTTCTTTGTTACTATAATTTATATTTTTATTTCAATCATACATTCTAAGAGATCAGCATATATCTTGCATAAGCATGAACAAGAAAATGCATTGAAATAGCTAATTTTGGAGCAATTCTAACACCTTATATGAAATGTGATGAGGTGATATGTCATGTTTTTTACCATTCAGTACAATAGCCAGGATACTAGGTTGCCATTCTCGGAAGGAGAAATAAAAAATAAACTACTGCTTAGTTCTATACTGTTACAGAGGAAGAGAGAATCGATTAGTAGTTTCCAGTCATTAAAATTGAAGTTTACCTAGTTTTATGCTTTGTCTTCAAAAGCTTTTCCCAATAGGATCCGTAATGATGGCTGCAAAAGCAGAACTCAATGTAATTACTTGCTTAGTGAAGTTTAGCTTCTGAATGCTTCTGCTGCACAGTTATCCAAGAAGAAAAGAAGGAAGTTGAGCAACTTAAACTGCTTTTGAACTAGTGTTCCTGTCACACCTTTGGAGAGCTGCCCAGCTTCAGAGTACAGCCTTCATTAGCCTGTGAATCCAAGTGGCAATCAAACTTGCTCTGTTCTGTTCTTATCTGAAATGTATAAGTTCTAGGAGTCATGATGGATTCAGTATTTTATTAGCACTACTTTGATAGAGAGGTGGGAGAGAAAGCTTCTTGCAAAAGTCGAGTTCAAAATTGATAGTATATATTAGAGATGTTCACTGACCCCCATGTTCTGGCTTTGGTTTTGTATCTGGAATAACTTTGTGCTTTGGTTTTGGTTTTGGGAAAGCCGCCCTTGCGTGTTTTGGTTTTGGATCCCGATTTTTTTTTTGCTAAAGTCACATATATTTGTTTTTTTTCCCCTACATTATTATTAACCTCAATACACTAAATTCAAGTCATTTGCAGTAAATTTTGACCACCTCACAGGTCACAATATTATTTTCATACACTTTCAAACAAAGACTGCAGATTTAGAAGAGCAAGCCTGCCAGACCTATTATTTGTATTTCAGCAATGACAATTAGCAATGGAGCTATGGAGCTCTCCTCTTGTAGGTTACCTATATAAAACAGTACAATGTGACTGCAGATTTAGAAGACCAAGCCTGCCAAACCTATTATTTCTATTTCAGCAATGACAATTATCAAAGGAGCAATGGAGCTCTCCTGAATGTCACTGGAGACGTTGAAGAACACTGCTACCCCTCCTCTTTCTTTTCTACCTATGACGCTGCCCAACTGCACTAAAGACTGCCAAGAACTGTGCTACCCCTTCTGTGTCCCTCTGTGAAATTGCGCTGGATTGCCGTGGAGGGCGGTACGTATAGGATCCAAAGGTCGCGACAATGTAAAAATAACGTTTTGCCTAGTTTTCAATTCTGAGGGCGCGCAAAAGTACTCAGATCTGCTAAGTTCGAGTGTGTTCGGTTCGCGGGGAACCGAGCCTGAGCATCTCTAATATATATATATATATATATATATATATATATATATATATACACAAGTTAACCCGTGCATGATACTCATGCATTCTAGTCAAATCAAGCTACTTAAGGTGTTAAAAAGGTTCTTGTCATGCATTTGGGCCATAGCCCAGGCCTCAACCACCAACCACTGTCACCCCCGGCAACCACCAACCACTCCCAACTGTCACTTCTCCTTCAAGAAATATATATATTTTTTTTTAAATCTTTATAAACACTTTTAACAATTAACAAATTAAATTAACAAATTAAAAACATCTTAGTATACCAAATTTCAGCCCTTTCTGAATTTTTTTTCCCACACACACTAAGAATTTAGTAGGTCAGTTTATAACTCCGCCCAGCAGGTGGCGCTGCAGCTTGGTTTTATATTTTACACACACACACACACACACACACACAGACAGACTAACACACGCCACTAGACATTTATATTATAGATATATATATATATATATATATATATATATATATGGTTTGTCACCTCTCCAGCATATGGACAGGATAGATCATAAGAGTCTGCAGGTACAGACTGCAGAATGGGTTGAATTCCCATTCTGTCTTCTCTGCAGCACACAAACACAGTGTAATTACACATGAGTATACTTCATTTATTTTTTGTTGTGATTGATTTGTAGTGCTTAGGTGTAGGATAAAACACTGTATTGTGCATGTGTGAGTGTGGCCGTCTATAGCTAGTGAGCGGCGACTAGAGAGGTGAACTGTGTCTAGCCAGGTCGAGGGTCGTCCTGACGGAAAGTGTGTTGTTAATCTGTGATGTGAACAATAAAAGTACTGCTTATTCAGAAAGACATTGTTGGTTTATATTCTGCACTTGGACCTGTTATGGGGGCCGTGGCCTGCCTGTGTAGGGAGGTGCCACAAACCTGGTGTGATCATGCCCCTTTTGGCAGCTGTGGAAGAAGCCCCAACAAGTTGCTGTACTGGGGGAACGATTAAAGTGAAAAAACTGTGGCTAGACATTTTTCACTGGAACAACAATCATACAACTACATTTTTTGGCTGTGGACCAGGAAGTGATTGTGGAAAATTACTCATGCTCTTGGCGCTTAAATTAATCAATAAATTGGGGAGTTTTACTACTCATGGATTGAATGAAAACTTAAAATTCTCTTGTTATTGATAACCTTTAATGTGATTTTGAACTCTCATTTTCCTCTTTCTGTATGTACTTCCTTGCTTGTGTTACATATTTCTGTATGTATTTCTTTTTTCAGTTTCATAAGCATTCACATAAGTGGTCTGCTTTCGGTGTCTTGACATATGTTTATGTATCATTTATTTCTGTCCTTCTCCCACTTAATTCATTTTATATTTTATTTTTTTGTTTTATTTTTATTATTTATGCCCACCACATTATACATGTATCTACTGCTATTTATGTCCTTTGTTCTGCTTGGTTTTTGTTTCCTTCTTAATCATGTTGCGGAGACACCTGTCTGGGGTGTCCCACATAGGTAGAAATCACTCAGAACAGGGTTAGGAACAAATATAAAAAAGGACTTTTTTCTGTGAGTACACACAGAGCAACATGAACATAATAGCAAGAAAATAATATTAGCAAATTATAGCCATGATGACTTGCTAGCTAAGCCCTGGTTAGTAATTACCCTGTGTCTGACTTAGTTCTCAGCCTGAGACTCATTGCTGCTGGTGCCCATGCTGATATTGAGTTCTAAAGGTACACTGCCCTACAGCGAGTTAATTCCAGTAGCAGTCCTGTGTCTGCCAGCATGAGATACTGTCTCACACAACACCCTGCACCAGCCTCACTGATGGATCCACAGATCCTGCTCAATGTTTCAAACAAGATGTCCCACTTTCTATCAGCCATCCTCCATAATATTTTATACCAGTGGTTCCCAAACTTTTGCAGTTCGCGGCACCCTTAGAGTCTCCAAATTTTTTCAAGGCACCCCTCCAAAATAATTATTGAGCAGTCCTGTTTTAGAAGTAGTTGGGTCAAAAAATTGTAATAAGTATTTAGGTCAGGACAGAAATACTTATTTAGTTGTATGCAAAAATGCCCCCTCTGCATCCAGACACTCTGCCCTCAGGCACTCTGCCCCCTCTGCATCCAGACACACTGCCCCCTCTGCATCCAGACACGCTGTCCCCCCTCCTCTGCTCTGTCATGCTGTCCCCCCTCCTCTGCTCTGTCACGCTGCCCCCCCTCCTCTGCCCTCTCTCACAATGTCCCCCTCCTCTGCCCTCTCACACGCTGTCCCCTCCTCTGCCCTCTCACGCTGTGTCAGCCCTCCACTGCCCCTCTCACGCTGTGTCCCACTCCTCTGCCCCGCTGTGCCCCTCCTCTGCCCCGCTGTCCCCATCCTCTGCTCTCTGTCCCCATCCTCTGCTCTCTGTCCCCATCCTCTGCCCCTCTGTCCCTCTCCTCTGCTCTCTGTCCCCCTCCTCTGCTCTCTGTCCCCCTCCTCTGCTCTCTGTCCCCATCCTCTGCGCTGCTGTCACCATCCTCTGCTCTCTGTCCCCCTCCTCTGCCCTGCTGTCACCATCCTCTGCTCTCTGTCCCCCTCCTCTGCCCTGCTGTCACCATCCTCTGCTCTCCTCCTCTGTCCCGCTGTCACCATCCTCTGTCACCAACCTCAATCACCAACCTCTGCTCTCCTCCTCTGTCCCGCTGTCACCATCCTCTGTCACCAACCTCTGTCCCGCTGTCACCATCCTCTGCTCTCCTCCTCTGTCCTGCTGGTACCATCCTCTGTCACCAACCTCTGTCCCACTGTCACCATCCTCTGCTCTCCTCCTCTGTCCCGCTGTCACCATCCTCTGTCACCAACCTCTGTCCCGCTGTCACCATCCTCTGCTCTCCTCCTCTGTCCCGCTGTCCCCCTCCTCTGCTCTCCTCCTCTGTCCCGCTGTCACCATCCTGTCACCAACCTCTGCCCCACTGTCACCATCCTCTCCTCTCCTTCTCTGTCCCGCTGTCACCATCCTGTCACCAACCTCTGTCCCGCTGTCACCATCCTCTGCTCTCCTCCTCTGTCCCGCTGTCACCATCCTCTGTCCCCCTCCTCTGCCACGATCCCTCTCACTCTGCCCCGCGCCAGGCGCCAGCCAATAAAAAAAACAAAACACAGAAACTTACCAATCCGTCGGGCTCCGGGACCCAGCAGCCTCCTCTCTCCTGCAGCTTGTTACTGACATCGATATTCAGTGACAGCTGCAGGAGAGATGAGGCTGCTGGGTCCCGGCGCCCGACGGATTGGTAAGTTTCTGTGTTGTTTTTTTTTTATGTCTGGCCCGCGGCACCCCAGTGACAGCGCCGCGGCACCCCTGGGAGCCGCGGCGCACACTTTGGGAACCGCCGCTTTATACCCTAGTCACACTATTGACAACATAGAGGGCGCCATAAAGTCTGATGAGAGGCAGAGATGAGTGGTCTGATTCATTAAGGAAGGTAAGGCAATAAAAAGGAGAAAATTGTCTCCTGGACAAACCATGCTACAATGCAAGGGGTGCAAATTAGTTTATTATTGTGCAAATAAGTTAATTACTGGTTGTTTTTTTCATGTAGCACCAAAAGTGATTGATGATCTACTTACTGCAAAATCTAAGGGTCATTTCTCCATAGTCATCTTCCTGGAACTCTCTGTTGCTTTTAACACCGTTGATCACTCTTTTCTCCTACACACCCTTCACTCCATTGGCCTCTGTGACACAGTTCTTTCCTGGTTCAATTCCTACCTATAGAACTGCTCCTTTAGTATATCTACCTCTGGCACATCCTCCCCTCCACTCCCACTATCTGAAGGGGTCCCACAAGGGCCTATTCTTGACCATTTACATATTTCATGGTACACCTCTTGTCTTGGGGCACTAATTCGCTCTTTTGACCTCCAGTACCACCTCTATGTTGATGACACCCAAATCTATATCTCTTCCCCTTCTGTACTATCTCGTGTATTCAACTGGTTTTCAGCTATCTCCACATGTATGTCCCAATGTTAACTAAAGCTCAACATATTCAAAACAGACCTTATTATCTTCCCTCCTGCCAGATTTACCACCTGCCCTCAAATCTCCCTCACCACAATTTCCTTAGTCTCCCAAGCCCTCAGCCTTGGTGTCACACTTGACTCTGCCCTCTACTCTATTCCTTACATCCACACTCTCTCACAGTCCTGTTAATTCCACCTTAAAACATTTCCAGAATATGCCCTTTTATTACTCAACATGCTACCAAAACTCTCATGAATTCACTAATCATCTCCCGTCTTGATTACTGCAACTTCCTGCTATCTGGTATTTCCGACACCCATATATCCACACTGCAATCCATCCTAAATGCTGCTGCAAGACTGATCTTACTCTCTCACTGCTCCACATCTGCTCTGTAGGGATTTAGTAGTTCTACTTTTTATCAAGTTGCTTTACTGTCTCTTTCTAAGACACCTAGGCCCTAAACTATGATAAAGCTAAACTAAGAAAATGTAATAGTACTGTATGTGTGTATTCCAGTGAACACACAAATCTGTGAATTAGTAGCTCAACCATTTTGTGAGTGACAGCATCCTCACTCCATGATGGTGCTGAATCTGAAGCTAACCACAGGATGGGATGTCAAAGCATGGTTGTATTGCGCAAGGAACACGTCCATTAAGGCGTCTGCCTTATTTGTCCTAATTTCATTGCTTTTTGGAGTTTGAGTGAAAGAGTTTCAATAGTTTTCTTACATTTTAGATGGTGTGTAAGTGTAACAAACCTTAATCGGACATGTTAAACCGTAAGGTTTTTTGTCTGCGGAATTTCATAGCTTTTTGTAAAGTTAAAAAATTTATGATATCAAATTCAGACAGATGAACACAAAAATTGGACAGCAGATAAGAATCACTTGGCCCATCTAGTTTCAACTATATTTTTAATCCCTAATAAACAAGAGAGTTTAAATTGCTCTATTATACTAACCTTTACCACCTCTGTTGGGTGCCTATCCCACTTTTACACTACGGTTTTGGCAAAGTAATTTTTCCTCTGATTTTCTCTAAACCTAGCACCCTCCATTTTCAGTGTATGTCTTTCTCTCCCACATACCCTACATGTCACCGCCAACTGCACCAGCATTTTTTCTCACTTCACCGGCTATGTACCAGTCTCTCTTACATTGCACCCCATTCTTACCAGTTTTTCTTTACATATTACTAAATATGCCCAACAAATTTTCTGTCATGTGCCATCCCATATGCCCACAAGCTTTTCTCTCACACTCTAGCCTGTATGCTCACAACCATATCTTATGTGCTACCCCAGGCTAACCCATGGCTCACCAGGTGTTGTGCATCTTCAAGACTCAGTCTGCCCTGCCACCTGTCGGCTGGAGATCTGCTGACCAAGCATGCTGGGGCTTGCAGATTTACAGCACCTGGAGAGCCACGAGTTTGCCAGGCCTGTGCTACAATGAGTGGTGCAGTATGTTTGTATGTATATTTTGGCAGGCAGTGGTGGGGTGCAGCATGCATGTATGTATGTTCTGACAGGCAGTGGTGGGGTGCAGCATGTCTGTATGTTCTGGCAGGCAGTGGTAGTGGGCAGCAAAAATGTATGTATGCTCTGGCAGACAGTGGTGGGGTGCTGTGTGTATGTATGTATATTCTAGCAGTCAATGGTGGGATGCAAAATATATGTATGTATATATGTTCTGGCAGGCTGTGGTGGGGTGCAGCATGCATGTTCTGGCAGGCTGTGGTGGGGTGCAGCATGTATATTCTGGAAGGCAGTGGTGGGGTGCAGTATGTATGTTCTGGCAGGCAGTGGTGGGGTGCAGCAGGTATGTTCTGGCAGGCAGTGGTGGGGTGCAGCATGTATGGTCTGGCAGGCAGTTTTAGGGTGCAACATGTATGTATGTATGTATGTATGTTCTGGCAGGCAGTGGTGGTGTGCAGCATGTATGTATGTTTTGGCGGGAAATGGTGTGGTGCAGCATGTATGTATGTATATTCTGGCATGTAGTGGTGGTATAGTAAAAGGCAATATAGTAATTATGTACTAGACAAGCAGAAGTAGATCTATCTGTGGCCATTTATCAATGAATGGTTGGGAAAATGACATAAGAAATTGTGGAAAGACAATGGTATATGTGCAGTGACAAATTTATACCGATTCTGTAGCAAGGTATGGCTGAAGAGTAATGGATTGGAAACACTGGCACATGTGGTTAATTGATTGGTCCCAGAGACATAATGTCAGTGTAAGTGGATTTGGCAGAGTGGCTACTATAAGAGAACTGGGGTCAAGAGTTCAATTCCTGACCATGGCCTTATCTGTGTGGAGTTTGTATGTTCTCCCAGTGTTTGTGTGGGTTTCCTCCGGGTGCTCCGGTTTCCTCCCACACTCCAAAAATATACTAGTAGGTTAATTGGCTGCTATCAAAAATTGACCCCAGTATCTTTCTCTCTGTCTGTGTATGTTAAGGAATTTAGACGGTAAGCTCCAATGGGGCAGGGACTGATATGAATGAGTTCTCTGTACAGCTCTGCGGAATCAGTGGCGCTATATAAAATAAATGATGATGATGATGACTGGGCATGATGGCACATCGCTAGTAAAACTAAATTGGTTGTAGTGTCAATCTGCTAGTGTATGTGATGAATTGTGCACATTGCTTGTGTCAGTGAGCTGATACCCTGGCATATTGCTAGTCTAAATGAATGGCACACCGCATTTCCCTAACGTAAATGAACAGTGTGCAGTACCAATTTATATGGTAAAGAAGTGAACTACATTAGCACAATGCTAAAGTAAATACATTGCAGTGACATGTTTTGTAAGTGATTTGGACATATCAGTGTATTATGTTTCTTGTGTAAACCACTGGCAGCAATGGTGTGGTGCTCACTGTGTGCATCAACTGGAGTGTACTAGCATGTTGGTACTCATAGTATAAATAAACTGGGGGCAATGGCAAGAAATGGATGCATTTGAATGCTGTTTATAGTGTAAATAAAATGTAAACCCTGGAAAGTTGCTTGTACTGTAAAAGAACTGGGCGCAGTGGCATGTTTTACCTAGTAGTGTACTGGGTTCACTGGAATGCTGCCGATAGCGTAAACCAACTGGGTGCACCTAGATGTTGCCCCTCGTGAAAACAAACCAGGTGCACTGAGATGTTGCTCTTCGTGTAAACAAACCAGGTGCACTGAGATGTTGCTCTTCGTGTAAACAAACCAGGTGCAGTGAGTTGTTGCCCCTTGTGTAAACAAACCAGGTGCACTGAGATGTTACACCTCGTGTAAACAAACCAGGGAGATGTTGCCCCTTGTGTGCATGAGCTGACTGCACTGGCATGTTGCCCCTAATGTACATGAGCTGAGTACACAGGCATGTTGCCCCTAGTATACATGAGCTGAGTGCACTGGCATGTTGGACCTAGTGTTCATGAGCTGAGTGCACTGGCATGTTGCCCCTAGTGTACATGAGCTGAGTGCACTGGCATGTTGCCCCTAGTGTTCATGAGCTGAGTGCACTGGTATGTTGCCCCTAGTGTACATGAGCTGAGTGCACTGGCATGTCGCCCCTAGTGTACATGAGCTGAGTGCACTGGCATGTTGCCCCTAGTGTACATGAGCTGAGTGCACAGACTCGAATATCTGGAACACCTCAAAACCTGCTCCTCTCACAGAGCACTTTTAACCAGCTCAGCGCAGTGAGTAAATTAACTGACGTCACTAAACGGCTCTGCTACACACTGAACGGATGATTATACTTTAAAATGAGTGCTGTTCCAATGCTGAAAATGCTAGTGTGTATCCCCTTCAGCCCCAAAACCCCAGCTATTTCCCCTGCACCCAGCAAATATGGCTAATTTCTTTTGCTCACAGAAGAAAATTTCTTAGCGAGAGAGTCAGCCATATTTGTGCTCTCATGTGAAGCCAGTCTGAGTACACCCTGCACACGCCTCTGTTTGACATGCGCAACATGAAATTCTGTGAAATCCCCTCTTTGAAATGGGACATATTTTACCAAATTGTAAAAAGACTGTAAGTTTCTCACAAATGGAAAGCCTCAAAGATACTCCTCAGCCCTAATATATATATATATATATATATATATATATATATCTATATCACCATCCTAAGATGGCGATAACAGAACAACTATTTTGCGTTAAATAGGCTTCCCTGTGCAATGTCATTCTTACAGCCCACAGAAATGGCGGTAACTCTCTGAAGTGAGGAACACCCCATACTCTTTAATAATAGAAAATTGTGCTTATCTGCCATCAGTTGAATTATGTCGCGTTGGGCGTGGTTGTGCATCTGTTCCTCTAAGTCATTTCTGACTGGCAGCCACCAGCATTGCTTACCACATCAAGAAGAGGAGGATTGAAAGGTATGAAGAGGGGAGAAGTGGAAGACTAGGGGGGAGAAAAGGACAATAGCTTGAGGGTGAACAGATGGTGGGACAGTGGGAGACATGCACACAAAAGGTGAGAGAGAAAGAGACAGGCACCCATAATATGTAGACAGATACACACAAACGGGAGGTAGAGAGAGAAACACACAAAATGGAAGACATAGTTGCATACACAAGGGTGGGGGGGACAAAAGCACACATGTGCTGGGGAGTACAGGCACACATGGGCAGGTGGGCAGAGGCACATAAGGACAGGTTGGCAGAGGCATACAAGGACAGGTTGCAGAGGTACACATGGGCAGGGGAACAGAGGCACACATATGCAGAAAAGTAGAGGCACACATAGGCAGGGAGTAAGAGACACACCTGGGCAGGGGGACAGAGACACACATGGGTAGGTTGACAGAGGTTTGCATGGGTAGGGATGGGCAGAGGCACACATGGGTAAGGTTGGCTAGAGGCACACATGGGCAGGGGATCAAAGGCGCACATGTGCTGTGGGACAGAGGCACACATGGGCAGTGGGACAGAGGCACACATGAGCAGTGGGACAAAGGCTCACATGGGCAGAGGCACACATGGGCAAGGTGGCAGAGGCGCACATGTACAGGGAGGCAGAGGCAAACATGGGCAGAGGCACACATGGGTAGGGAAACATGGAGACAGGAAAAGGCAAGGATAGAATGCAGGTGGGAGAGATAAGTTACTTGGAGCAGGCCCCTCTTTACTGTGCATCTTAAGAAAGGCACGCACATGTGCAGAGAGAAAGAGGCACACATGGACAGTGGGACAGTGGCACATATGTGCAGTGGGACAGAGGCACACATAGGCAAAGGGACAGAGGCACATATGGTCAGGAAGGGGCAGAGGCACACATTAGCAGAGTAAAAGAGGCACACATGGGAAGGGGGACAGAGGTACACATGGGCATTGGGGCACATGAACATGAGATCATAAGCAAACATGGGCAGATGCACACATAGGCAGGGAGGCAGAGGCACATATAGGCAAGGAAACATGGAGACAGGAAAAGGCAAGGATAGAATGCAAGTGGGAGAGATAAGTTACTTGGCGCAAGTGCCTCTTTTACTGTGCACCTTGAGAAAGGCACTCACATTGCCTTCTGTCAAGAGGAGGACTTGCAGGGGACACTGGTAAGTTGATTGGAGGAGACCCATGAAAGTGCTGCTCTCCACAGTGACTGCCTCTCAGCAGCAGGGAAGATGGAGGTGAGCACCTGGCAGGAATAAAAAAGCCTAAGGCTGATCTGTGCAGTACCTGTGTGGTGGCTGGTCTCTGAGGAGGGGCCTGCCTCCAGGAAGCAGCTATACATTGGGGCTGACAACCATCCGATCAGACCTGGCCCCAGTGATACCAGCCAACCTTTTTTTTTTAACTGCAAAAACAAATTTGTTCGGGCAGCTGCTCTTGGTTTGCAGGCTCCCTGAGAGAGGGGTCCCAGGGGCACATGCCCCCTGTACCCTGTCCTTAGTCCTGCTATGCCACTGTGAATACATAAAAGGGGTCTGAATGCAAATATTAGCCTTTTTGCAAATATTTACATTGAACGGTCACATTAAAACCACTTCTAGGGGTCAATACAGAGAACTTTCATGGGAACTTTTTACCCCAAGGACTATACACAGGACACGTGGTCACCCCCTCAGGTTAGAGGAGAGGAAATTTCAAAACCAGCAAAGGAAGAGGTTCTTTACAGTAAGGACAGTCAATATATGGAATTCATTGCCAGGGAAGGTTGTGATGGCAGATTCAATAGATATGTTTAAGAAAGGGTTAGACAAATTTTTAGCAGAAAGGTGTATCCTGGGATACGACCGTTAATTTAAAATGAAGGATAGTAGTGGATATAGGGTAAAAATAGGACTGCAATACCACTTACCTAAACATTGTTGTAGTCCAAGTATACACCTTCATGTCAGTATTCCCTGATGGCAATGGCCTTTATTAACAGGATAATGTGTCCTGCAACACTGCAAACATTTTTCAGGAATGGTGTGAGGAACATGAGAAGGAGTTCAAGTTGTTGACTTGGCATCCAAACTCCCCAGATCTTAATCTGATCGAGCATCTGTGAGATGTGCTGGAAAAACAAGTCAGAACCATAGAGGACCTACCTTGCAACTTATAGGACTTAAAGGAGCTGCTAATGTCTTGGTGTCAGGTACCACAGGAAAGTTTCAGAGGTCTTGTGGAGTCCATGCCTCGACTCCACAACAAGACTGAATTTGGACCTGGGAGTAGGGAACGCTTGAGTAATGTATTTGGATATACTGTCCTGTAAAATGCTATACTTTTTATGCATCATCATGGTTTGCTGTTATATTTTTCTATTAAAGCTCTTTGTGCTTTGGAACCACATTAATCGCATCGGACAATAGTTATTGGTAGCGACAAAATGAACATTACAAACCTCAGGAATTGATCTGAGCAACATAACTATAGTTCTTATTGTCAAAAACCTTGGGATCTTTTCCCAGGCCATCCCATAGATGGGTTAGATCAATTAGTTGTGCAAATCCTCAATGAAGCCAAATGCTTGATAGCTACTCACTGGAAATATCCAGATGCCCTCTATCAACACCTAGTCTATAATAATATCTCACATTTGTCGACAATGAAAAGATCACAGCTTACTTAAATAACTAGTTCACACAAACATGGTGTATATGGTACCTTCACAAGTGGCCAGCCTCTCAGAATGGCCTACTTATGTAATGCCTTAGTCAATATAAGCTATAATGTAATGTTAAACTCTGTGCCTCTACTCTCTCAATGCCAATCCTGACTGACGAATCCTTTTCTTCAGTTTGAAGCGTGATAGTGGCCAACACCAAAAATATTGTCATGTGTTTAAAATAAAATGTGTATATTTAATTTATCACTCCACTGGATGTTCAAAATATCCAATGATCTAGGGTAGATTAACTAGAAATAAAACTTTTGGCAATCCAGCGGCTGGCAGGTCCTGTTATTAATGACAACAAAGACAAAGACAGAGAGATCTGTTCGACAGACTGTAAGCTGTTCTGAATTAGATGTTATATCTCTACCATCATTTAGCATTTTAAGACATGAGCCAGGAGAGTCACAAATGAAGATACAATGTCTTTATATCATTTTACAAGCCTTCCAATTAGGTAGCATTTTCAGACATAGGCTGGGAAATGAAGAAGCAAGCAAAACTATAATGTCTGCACAGCAGCGCAAGGTTAAAACTGATAACTAAAACAAGACAGTAAAAAAAGTCCCAAAATTCATCAGTGTTGAAAAATACAGCACAATAGATATTGATATGTCAATAATAGACAGACTGATGCAAGTGTACTGATGTGATTGAGAGACATGTTTTATAACATAAGGTGAGACAATCATTGAAGTCAAGTGAGAGGCACACAGCTCAGCATAAAAATGAAGCCTAATTTGTATAATCAGTGAGGCAGCTCACTATTAAAATTCCCAGCAGCTATGCAACTTTTCAGTAATATGATATTCAGGGTTTATATCCCAAAACAGCCACATAGCACATCTCTGAACAAAATGCATATTAATACACTTATGACAAAGTCAGTCCTTTTCACACAAGCAGATAACTATAAGGAAGATTATCTAAATGCAGTTTTAACTAAGTAATACAAGAGGGATGTAGCATCAAGAAAACAGAAGGACAAAGGGATTCAATGCATCAATTCCACTGACTAAAACAGGAGTACTTTTATTGCTGTCTGATGCATAATTCAAAAGTTATAAACAAATGTATATTTAAAAAAGATAAAGGTTAAATGCTAGTTTGAACATCATTTAACATTTTATTTATTGACTTCATCTTTAACCCTGACTTTACAGTCTAACATACACTACATGCAAATGCACACACTTGGATCCATTTTGTTCAAAAATAATTATGCTATTGGTATATTTTTTTGTGTTCGTAACTTTAGCACCAAAATGAAACCCACGCAAACATTGGGGAAACAAAATTCCCATTTTGAATCATACCCATGGATTTTGGACTCCATAAGCAAAAATACCTCCCCCCCTTCCCCCGACACTGTAACTCATAATAGCACAAATTAATATTACTATAAATTGAACAAATTGAAATGACATATGAATGCATTTCTTTAATCAAATAACCTTTAAATAGCTTTTAAATAAATGATTAGTATTGTAGTAAAACAGGTAAGTCCAGGTAGATCATTAAAACAGTTTCATAGTTTCATTCTGAAGCTGAACTAAACTTAGATAAGAGCAATATGAATGCTTTATCTTAAATTCTTAATATATTACATAAATATAAACTATGCATTTGTGGCTTTGTCCGAGCATATAGTTAATCTCATAATTTACAATATAAATTAGCAATATTAAAATATAACATTACCAGTCTGTGTGCAACAGGGCAGATGGATGGCACCTCAGAAGTAGAGGAAAGAAGGATTCTACAGGCCCACTTTTATGGTAGAGAGGCAAAAGTCCCCCCAGTAGGAATGAACCAAGGGCTAAAACTGCATTAACTCATAGTTTTATTATCTTTGCTTGTGGCATAAGGTTTTACCACAACGGAAGATAAACAGCGGTAGTGTAAGGAAGTAATACCACAAGACCTTACTTATTCACAAAATAAAGAACAGCTTAGCAATCTTGTTTCAACAATATCAGCAAAATCACTACAACACATATGTCACTGAATAAATATATCTTACTTTGAAGTAAGGCACCGTGCTTCAGTGAAATGGGTTTCACCGGATAAAAACTTTTGAGAGACAACTGGTTGCTGAAAAGTTAACTAGATAATTACACTAATGCTGTTGTAGCAGATTATATAGACAACGCAATCACAGCAGACTTTTAGTGCCATTATACTGCAGATTAGGGTCACTTAACGATAAACAGTACCCAAGAGGGTAAATTGTAATCCACAGTACAAAAAAAAACCGCACAGAAGAGAGCGCTAAGCTTAAAACCCAGTGATAAAACTTTAATAAAATAATCAAGTAACATATAAAAAATACTATTGCATTATTGGTGGAGACTAATAGTCAAATCTTAGGTGCATTGAACATTACAACATCCGAAACCCAAATAATAATTTGAATGCGGATAACCAGATAAAATCATCAATGTCCATAGATAGAGTTCCAATAGTTAAAACTGCTGTTGGACTTGCAATTCAGAGCACTCCTAGGCTGTAACATCCATTGATCACAGCTGAGTGTGAATCTAATCTCCTATTTAAGCAGAAGCCGAGCGTGTATCCAATTCAAAACACTCCTAGACTGTAACTCTCATTTACCACAGCTGCATGTGAATCCAATCTCCTGTTTATGGAGAAACCAAGCGTGTATCGAGCAAACAGTTTCAGAGGGTGTAGTCGCAGTCAGCGCTCAACCTACATTGAGTTTGCAGAGTAAGGAACAATGATCAAATGTCCCTCCAACAGTCCAGTGGTAAGCAACTTAGAGTGCCGCAATATAGATGATTAGTCCCGGGGTTAGTAGAGCTCCGATATCCACCAATTAACCAATAACACCCTGACAATTTCTCGGCTAACATGAAGCCGTTTCATCAGAGACTTAAGTAATTGTTCATTTATATGCACTGATTTATAGTGCCATGCCAGGGTCACATGATCCCGCTCCCCCAATTGACAAGCAGCCGATCACATGATCCCAAGCTGCCAATGCAACAAGGTCTTCCCACTTGGCCTACTAGTGGTCGCTGTCATGGTTACCAGAAACAACAGATAAAGGCTTTGAATGTTCATAGGACTAAGAATTCTATGCTGAAAAAAGGATACTTAAGATATCCTACATGGACATTTAAAGATTCGTCTAAAATAATAATAAACCAATAACAGAAGAAAATATAGATATGTTATCATGCTATATAAACAACCTAATGACAGTAGTACACAGAATAAAATAACATCATACTGTTCCATATAATAACAACAATCCCATTACTACGGTAACAATGACAGCGGCCACTAGTAGGTCAGGTGGGTCACATAGATTCAGTTGATGAATGAAATCCTTGTTGGATTGTGTGCTTTATAATTAGGGGAAAGGGATCATGTGACCCTGGCATGGCACTGTAAAGCAGTGCATGCAAATAAACTATTACTTAAGCCTCTAAAGAAATGGCTTCACATTAGCCGAGAAACGCGTCAGCCTGTTATTGATTAATTGGTAAATATCGGTGCTCTATTTACCCCGGGATTAATCATCTATATGGCCTTCGGGCGCTCTAAGTTGTTTTCCACTCGACTATTGGAGGGATGTTTGATCATTGTTCCTTACTTTATGCAAACTGCAATGTTGGTTGAGCGCTGACTGCGATTACACTCTCTGAAACTGTTTACTGGATACACGCTCGGTTTCTCCATAAACAGGAGATTGGATTCACATGCAGCTGTGATAAATGGGAGTTACAGTCTAGGAGTGTTTTGAATTGGATACACACTCGGCTTCTGCTTAAACAGGAGATTGGATTCACACGCAGCTGTGATCAATGGATGTTACAGCCTAGGAGTGCTCTGAATTGGAATTTCGATAGCAGTGGTAACTATAGGAACTCTATCTATGGACGTTGATGATTTTATCTGATTATCCTCTTTCAAATTATTATTTGGGTTTCGCATGTTGCAATTTTCAATGCACCTGAGATCTGACTATTAGTCTTATCCAATAATGCAATAGTGTTTTTTATATGTTACTTAATTATTTTATTAAAGTGTTATCATTGCATTTTAAGCTTAGGGCTCTCTTCTGTGTTTTTTTACTTTTGTTTTCTATCACGGGTCCCAGAACCCATTAGAAAGAGCTGCAGCTTGACCAGGCACTGTTTTTACATAATTTCTTAAGGTCATTTAGCGCCCGATTAATTGTGTGTCTATTTCAGTAATCCACCTGTTTTCGCAAAGTTTCAGCTGACACATGAAGCGCACTTACTTGTACAAGATAAAATCACTATTTGTCTTGACGCATGAGTAACTCATGAACTCAGTGTAAACAACAGTATTTTTGCACAATAAATGATTCCCAGTGTAAAGAACACAATCTCCACTTAGTAATCTGTCTAATGGAATAAGCTGATCTCTCTATGTCCTTTGCGGAATGCGTTAGTTGCAGATAAACTTTAAATACAACAGATTTGGCTGTAATAAAGTCTTCCTGCAGACAGCACTAGAACACTTCTCAATAGCAATATTACAGTCCCAGTCAGAGGTTTTAATAACACAGCTTAATGTCTCACTTTTTAATAACTTCAACATAGCAAGATAAACCACAAACTTATTTGTCTTCGGAGTCCTGCTTACATCTGATAGGCAGTAGCAAGCTGGGTCTTTTCTTGTCTCTCCAAAGATGTTTCCTTATGGGCTGGCTTTGAAATCAGGAACTTTAGCTGAAAAAATCCCTTAGGGCAACAGTCCAGCACAGGCACTCATTGGCTTCTTTTTCCCAGACAGCAGGCACAGAACACTTTACAACACAATATCTACTAGCCTTTAGTAGTCCGTTTTTGGCTCCTCTCCTTTATCACCAAAAATCTTCTAAGCCTTCTAGTACATTCTGACACCAATATGCTCATTTTTGGTAGGCTTTTTCTAACTTATTGCAGTGTTTAGTTGTCTCTTCTGCCTGGGGCTTTAGTTTGCAGTTTGTCCACCCCATAATAGCTAACACAATTTGCATTGAACCTCTCAGAGGTCTGAAGGTCTGAATGAATACATGCAGTAATATAGATGTAATTTGCAGTGTATAACATGTGTGTGTCCTACAAACACAATGTTCCACTTTCTAGAAACACTAGTAAAAGATGATGCTTAACTTGTCGCAGTGGAGTGTTGGTAGTGATGGGATTCCAATGTGGTCTAATTAGGTTGATTTCAGTGAGGTGTCCAGAGTGAGGTGGGAACTGGTCCCTGGTTTCTGGCCCCCTTAGCCCAGGGGCCTCCATTCCCTTAATCTGGCCCTGACAGTATGCTTTAAGAACATCTTGATTTATGTTTTTCATGTAAAAAATAATTCTAAATATCTATTTTTAAAAGCCAATCATATGTTTATTAATAATTATACTGTTTAGAGTTGTTCACAACTTTTATAAAATATTTGTTGCATGCATTCTAATTTGATCTTATATTGAACATAAGTTTGTGTGGATACTGCAGTTTGCTCTATCTGTTAACATGTGACAAGTACTGTGTAAGTACTGTAGAGTATACTTACACCCTGATTTATACCAAAAAAGCATCTTGAGATCTTCTTGTACTTGAATACGTACGGAACTACGCTCAGGTTCCGTGCTATTTTTTAAACCGAAATTTGAGTGCAAGTCGCTTTCCAATTTGAGTCAACCCCAAAATGTTATAATAGTATTCAATAGTAAATTAGAAATTAATGTATATCAAAGTAAGCAGCCACAAAAAGAAAACAAAGCTATTAGAGAGAATGGCTAACCAAGTGGATGTAAAGTGAGAAAAATAAAGCAAGAAAAAGCATCACAAATTACATAATATTGCTATCTCAGGAATTCAATAAAATAATTAAATTGGCAGTGATAATGTGTTATAGAAGTCAGTGTATTTGCAATAAAAAAATGATGGTCCAATAGCTGCTCCTTACATGTGGAACAATCAACAAACTACAAATTGTAAACTAATTTCTATATTCAAGCCCTTCTCTTTTGCCTCTGCTATCACCTCCACTCCATACATCCTCTGCCTCTCATACAAACTCAGCTTTCTGGCAATAACAGAAACATGGCTCACACAATTAGATGCTACCTCAACTGCAGTCCTTTCACATGGTGACCTCCATTTCACCCATACCTCTAGACCTAGAAGCAGATAAAGAAATGGGGTTGGACTACTTTCTCCACATTGCACATTCCCAGTTCTATCAAAATGTCCCATCACTCATGCTCACATCTTTTGAAGTACATGCTTTTTGTAATTTAAAACCATTCTCTATATGTCTTGCTGCGTTCTTTCTTCCTCCTAGTCCACACCAAAAATGTCTTGAGCATTTCTCTTCCTAGCTTCCTCATTTCTTATATTTAAACATTCCCACCATCATCATGGGTGATTTCAACATTTCCATTGATAATCCAAATTCTACTTATGCCTCCAAACTACTCTCACTAACTTTCTCATTCTGCCTCTCCCAGTGGACTGACTTCTCTACTTATCAGGATGGCCTTTACCTTGATTTTGTTTTCTCTAGACTATGCTGAGTTCCTGACTTCGCTAACACTCCATTCCCTCTCTCGCATAATCACTTTATCAGCTACAAGCTCTCCACCAGTGTTTTAATCTCTATGCTTTCAAATTCTATCAAGCTTCCTCACCCCCACAGAAATCTTAACTCTATTAACTTTCAACAGCTTTGCATCTCTCCGAGACACCTTTTCTCCCCAATTTTAATATTCTCCTCTTTTGATATGCAATACCATATTTTTACCAAACCAGAAACAACAGCCTTTGATCAAGTGGCTCCAGTTATTCTTCACACTCCCTGATGATTTCAATGTTAGCCATGGCTATGTAACACAACATCTTCAAAAACTTTTGCTGTAAATCTCCTACTTCTAATGATATCTACCCCTCTTATCAAAATGCTCTGGACACTGCTGCTAGAAAACATACTTGTAATCTTTCATCTCTGCTCAGGCTTCTTACCACAAACGGCTTTTTAGTACATTTAAATCTCTTCTCAATCCTTATACCCCAAACCATCGAACTGCTATTAGTGATCAAGATCTTGCTTCCTAATTTAAGGACAAGATTGATAAGATCTGATATGACTAAACTCTTCCTCAACAAACAACCAGCTTAATCAGTATTTCTTTCTAAACACTTCACAGAGACTGCACTGACTAAGATTGTCAATGACTTGATCATTGTTAAACATAAAAGCAATTACTTGCTTTTACTTCTCCTGGATATCTCTGCTGCATTTGACACTGTTGACTGCTCTCTTCTCATACAAATGCTATAATCCCTAGGTCTTCAAGACACTGCCCTTTCCTGGTTATCATGGTACCTAACTAATCTCTCTTTCAGAGCTTGTTTCTTTGGATCTACCTCCTCTCCACTTCTTTAATCAGTTGGAGTACCACAAGGCTCATTCCTAGTTCCTCTGCTCATCTCTATCTATAACACTTCTCTTAGAAAACTAATAAGCTCCTTTGGATTTCAGCATTATATCTATGTAGTTAATTCCCAAACTTATCTATCCTCTCTGGACCTCTCACCATATGTGTTGTTCTATTTTACTGAATATTTTTCTGCCATTTCCTCTTGGATGTCCTCTCACCACTTGAAACTCAATCTTTCAAAATCAGAGCTAATAATATTTCCAACAGCCAACAAAAATTACCTAATTGACATTTCTATTATTGTTATCAACATGACAATAAATCCTACTCCTGAAGCTCGCTGCCTAGGTGTAATGCTCAAAACTTTCCTTCGTTCCCCACATCCAATCTATAACTAAATTATGTTGCATACATCTAATAAACATTTAAAGAATATGAACATATCTCACACAAGGCAGAGCAAAAACTTTTATTCATGCACTCATCATCTCCTGCATTGATTAATTGCAATACCATCCTTATTGGTCTTTCCCAAACCAGAATTTCAATACTACAATTTATTTTGCATGCAGTGGCTAGATTTATTTTCTTTGCAAATCATTGTTCTACTGCTGCTCCATTCTGTCAGTCTCTACATGCACGTCCATCAACAAAACTACCCGAACATTCATCTCTTCACTTATTTCAAAATATCTCCCAACTCAAAAACTCAGTTCTGCACAAGATCTGTGTCTCTTATCCACACCCATTACCTGCTCCCTGTCAGGCGCCGTATCCGCACTGACACTTGGTGCAGGAAATGGACGCCTGCACCTTCCAAGCAACCACGTCCTGTTGCCTAGCAGTGGGACGCTATCTCTGCTCACCTGTCTGCAGCCAGCATGTCTTACCGCCAAAATCTCCCTAACCCTATCAGGAGGCACCTTAGGGTATATAAGGCAGCCTCTGACACATGTCTAGTGCCAGAGTATTTGGTCTTCAGCCTTGCTCCAGCATTAGTTCCTGTGTTGCTGTTATTTGGATTCTGACCCCGGCTTGTTCCTGACTTCTCCTTTGGTTCCTGATTCTGGCTTAGAGTGATATTTGGCATTGACCTGGCTTTCTGACCATTCTCTTGCTTCTAATTTGGCTATATCCGTTCCTTTGGTTTTGACCCGGCTTGCTGACTACTCTTCCATCCTGCATCCTGGTGGGCTATCACCGCTGCCTCAATTGTTACCTCGCCAGCTGACTGATACTGAGGGCCGCGACCTGCACGTTCCTTGCAGCGAAGTCCATACCTCCTTGCAGAGGTTCCTGGTGAAAACCAGGGGCGTGTTAGACTCCGTGCATCAGTACTCAGTAGCGCCAACTGCTTGCAGGTATCATCAATTACACCTAGTGATTCTGACAGTATACTCTGGCCATGTCAAATGCCGAAGGCACCGGTGATCTCTCTGCTATTGACCTCCTGCAGCTCCTGGCTCGCCATGGTTATACACCAAGAGGTTAACCAGACTCAGCTCCTGCAATGCCTTCAGGGACTGACTACGCACATGGATACCCTCCAGAGAACCCTGACTCCTCCCGGAGTATCTGTTGCTCCTGCACCCCCCGTTGTCGGCTCTCCTGCTTCAGCTGCACCTAAATCTACTGAAGGGATTTGCATCCCACCTCCCGAAAAATTTGGTGGCGATCCGAGAAAGTGCAGAGGGTTTCTCAACCAATGTGCTATACAGTTCGAGCTATCACCAGGAAATTTTTCTTCAGAACGAGCCAAGGTGGCATATATTATTTCGTTACTCACGGATCAAGCGCTTGCCTGGGCCTCTCCTCTATGGGAGCATGATGACCCCCTGTTACAAAATCCATCCTCCTTCATACAAAGCTTAAGAAAAGTGTTCGATGAGCCTGGTCGAGTTGCCTCTGTGGCCTCCCGCATTTTGAAGCTACGTCAGGGAAGCCTTCCCGTGGGTCAGTACGCGATTCAGTTCAGAACTCTCGCCTCTGAACTGAACTGGAATAATGAGGCCCTTATAGCTACCATCTGGCAGGGGCTGACAGATCAGATCAAGGACGAGTTGGTCTCCCGGGATTTACCAGCTACCCTAGATGATCTGATCTCCTTATGCATCAAGGTCGATATCCGGTATTTGGAGCGTAATCAGGAACGAGAACAATTTTGCCGGGCTAGTCCACGTTTGGTCTCCACTTTTCAGAACATACCAAGTCTACCTGAGGAGCTGTTCTCGTCTAACTGTGGAGGAGTGGGAACGAAGGTTTAAAAACCATCTATGCCTCTACTGCGCTGACCCCTCTCACATTCTATCTCAGTGTCCCAAGAGACCGGGAAAATGCCAGATCCTAGTCGGTGCCGGGAAAGCCGGTCTAGGACTGAGTACATCTTCCCCTTATTCCCCAGACAAGACGGACTTTTTGATGCCCATCATCATCCATGCTTCCCAGGGTCCGGTCTCCCTTCGGGCCTTCGTGGATTCAGGGGCAGCCGGAAACTTTATTTCTGCATCCTTAGCAGCTAACCTTCATCTCCCACTGGAATCATTATTGTAACCCTTGGTTCTGACAGCGGTGGATGGTAACAGAGTGGCCAATGGATCTATATCTCAGGCCACCCGGCCGATCTGACTGAAAGTTGGTCTCCTCCATTTTGAATGGATCTCGTTTCTAGTCCTTCCACAGACTGTTAATCCGGTAATATTATGACTACCCTGGTTAAGGGACCAATCACCCCAATTTGATTGGCATCATGCTCAGGTTACTTCCTGGGGTCCGCTCTGCGCTGATAAATGCCTCAATAACCTACCTATTAGATGTCATGCTCTCAGACCCATTCTTGGGTTGCTATCTGAATACGCTGCCTTCGTGGATGTTTTCAGTAAGACTGCCACTGAGACTCTTCCACCCCACCGTCCTTGTGATTGTTCCATTGAACTTATTCCTGGAGAAAGGATTCCTCGTGGCAGAACGTACTCTCTGTCCCTCCCTGAGACTCGAGCCATGACCGAGTATGTATCTGAAAACCTCGAATTTATTAGAAAATCTTCCTCACCTGCCGGTGCAGGACTCTTTTTTGTAAAGAAGAAGCATGGTTCTCTAAGACCATGCATCGACTACAGACTACTCAATGCCATTACCATGAAGAACAGGTACCCCATACCCCTGGTTTCCGAGTTATTAGATCGGATCAAAGGTGCCACAATATTCACCAAACTAGACCTCAGGGCCGACTATAATTTGATTAGGATTTGTGAGGGCGATGAATGGAAGACCACTTTTAACACTCGGGATGGCCACTATGAATACCTGGTGATGCCTTTTGGCCTATGCAATGCCCCAGCGGTCTTCCAGGAGTTCATTAACGACATCTTCCGAGACCTACTCTATCACTCAGTCGTTGTCTATCTGGATGACATACTTATATTCTCCAGAGACTTTGAATCCCATAGAGGTCACGTCAAGGAGGTTCTCTCTCGACTATGTTCCAACCACCTTTACTGCAAGCTGGAGAAGTATTTCTTTGAAGCCTCTCAGGTCCACTTCCTGGGATATATTGTGTCCGGTGCTGGTCTTTCCATGGATCCTGGGAAAGTGGCTGCCACTCTCAATTGGCCACAACCATTGGGCCTTAAGGCGATCCAACGCTTTATTGGCTTCACCAATTATTATCGGCACTTTATCCAAGTCTTTTCAACACTCATTTCTCCCATTACTGCTCTCACCCGCAAGGGAGCAGCAAAATCATGGTCTGCCGAAGCCCTCAGTGCCTTCCAGTCATTAAAAAGAGCGTTCTCTTCCGCCCCTATTTTGCTACAACCTGACTTGTCTCGGCCTTTCTTTGTTGAAGTTGATGCATCCTCCATTGGCATAGGAGCCATTCTTTCACAGAAAGATTCCGATGGAAAGTTTCATCCCTGTGGTTTCTGTTCCAGAAGATTTTCCTCCAGCGAATTAAACTATGGTATCGGGGATACCATAGTTATAGTTATTGGCCATCAAAACAGCACTAGAGGAGTGGAGACATTTGCTAGAGGGGGCTGAGAATCCTGTTACTGTCTACACAGACCATAAGAACTTAGCATACTTGCAAACAGCTCAGTGTCTGAACCCTGGTCAGGCCCGCTGGTCCTTGTTTTTTGCCCGTTTTAATCTCATTTTGACCTCTCGACCTGGGGTTAAGAATATCAGGGTGGATGCTCTCTCCTGGTCATTTGATGATAAAGATCTTCAACCCGCCCCCACCCCCAGAACCATCTTGGATCCTACTACCATTGTGGCCCTCACCAGAACTTCAACCAAGGTTCCTCCTCCTGGTCGCTCCTTTCTCACTTCTAGGCTTCGGCCCAAGTCTCTCAAGTGGGCCCATGATTCTCTGTATGCCGGGCATGCGGGTGTCAAGAAGACCCTCTCGTTGATTTCTAGGTATTATTGGTGGCCCTCTATCCAGGCGGATGGTAAGGCCTATGTTGCCGCTTGTGGAATCTGTACCAGACAAAAGACACCTAGGCAGTCTCCTGTAGGACACTTGGTACCACTTCCTATTCCAGAGAGACCATGGACTAGTATTTCTATGGATTTCGTCACCGATTTACCAGCTAGCCATGGATTCAATACTATCTGGGTGGTAGTGGATAGATTTTCCAAGTTGGCACATTTCATACCTCTCAAGGGACTTCCTTCGGCTTCTATCCTTGCTAACCTCTTCATCAAGGAGATTTTCCGTCTTCACGGCTGTCCCCAGGATATTATCTCGGATAGAGGAGTACAGTTCGTGTCCAAGTTCTGGAGATCATTCTGCAAAGAGTTGGGGTCAATCTAAAGTTTTCCTCAGGGTACCACCCTTAAACCAACGGCCAAACGGAGAGGGTCAACCAAGACTTGGAACAATTTCTCAGGACCTACTCTTTGGGTAATCAGGCTGAATGGAGTCGTTTCTTGTGTTGGGTAGAATTTGCTCATAATAACCAGGTGCATGTATCTACTGGTTCGTCTCCATTTTTTCTTGCCTATGGGTTTCACCCTCTCCTTCCTGAACTTTCCCAACCTGGTTCAGTGCTTCCAGCCGTGCAGAGTCTCATTCAGGACTTTTCTCAAATATGGTCTCAGGCGAAGTCCAAATTATTGGAATCCTCCCGATGCTACAAAGCTAGCGCTGATCGTCGCCGTAGACCAGTCCCCAGACTTCGAGTTGGGGACAAAGTGTGGTTATCCACAAGGAATTTAAGACTTCGAGTTCCCACCATGAAGCTCGCACCCCGTTATATTGGGCCTTTTCAAATAACTCAAGTTATAAATCCCGTGACATTCAAACTCCTTCTTCCTCCATCACTCAAGATTCACAATGTGTTTCATATTGCTCTACTTAAGCCCCTCGTTCTCAACAGATTTGTCAAAAGAACCCCACCCCTGGTCCCAGTAAAGACTGATCATGGGGAGGAATATGAGATAAATCAGATTCTGGATCTCCGGATCTCCAGGGGTCATCACCAATATCTTGTTGACTGGAGGGGTTATGGCCCCGAGAAGAGATCTTGGATCGATGTACAAGAGATACATGCCCCTCGCTTATTGGCCAAATTCAAGAAGGAGAGAGAGGCGACCTTGCAAGCTCTGAAAAAGAAGAAAGGGGAGAGTACTGTCAGGCGCCGTCTCCGCACTGACACTTGGTGCAGGAAACGGATGCCTGCACCTTCCAAGCAACCACATCCTGTTGCTTAGCAGCGGGACGCTATCTCTGCTCACCTGTCTGCAGCCAGCATGTCTTACCGCCAAAATCTCCCTAACCCTATCAGGAGGCACCTTAGGGTATATAAGGCAACCTCTGACACATGTCTAGTGCCAGAGTATTTGGTCTTCAGCCTTGTTCCAGCATTTGTTCCTGTGTTGCTGTTATTTGGATTCTGACCCCGGCTTGATCCTAACTTCTCCTTTGGTTCCTGATTCTGGCTTAGAGGGATATTTGGTATTGACTCGGCTTCCTGACCATTCTCCTGCTTCTGATTTGGCTATATCTGTTCCTCTGGTTTTGACCCGGCTTGCTGACTACTCTTCCATCCTGCATCCTGGTGGGCTATCACCGCTGCCTCAATTGTTACCTCGCCAGCTGACTGATACTGAGGGCCACGACCTGCACGTCCCTTGTGGCGAAGTCCATACCTCCTTGCGGGGGTTCCTGGTGAAAACCAGGGGCGTGTTAGACTCCGCGCCTCAGTACTCAGTAGCGCCAACTGCTGGCAGGTATCATCAATTCCACCTAGTGATTCTGACACTCCTATTCCTGGTTACAGAACTTTTTGTCAGGCTGCACCCATTTTGTGGAATTCCCTTCCACACATAACAAGATGGTCCTTTAGTCTTCCAACCTTCAATTGTTCTCTGAAAACCCACCTTTTTAGGCATGCTTATCAAACTCCTCACCCATCCTCTTGACTTCCCTTGGGTACCCTACACCCCTGTAAGCCCCTTCAGCGTTGTGCCCTGGGCGGTCGCCCCTCTCGCACTGCATAGTTATGGTCCTGCCCCTTCCCAATTCCATTCACTCCACTACGTATTTTCTATCAGCTACTTTGACTGTTCACACTGTTTATTCTGACAAATAAACCTATATTCCCGCGCCCTGATGAATGAGAGACAGCTGCTCATTGGCTGCCCATTTATAAAGAAGGCAGGTTTACAGAACATTAACTTATTTCTCAAAGCAGTAGGTAGGTTTAGATGAGTTTGTTTTCTCCCAATGGATTATGGCAGATTAAGAAAATAAATTAGTAGGTAACTATTAGTTACCGTATACTACAGAAAAAGGGGACATTCATTTTTACAATAAAAAAGAGGCAAAAAGCAATGACTTATTTATAAAGGGGGCAGAAATAATTTAATTATTTATAAAAGAGTCATAAATCAATTATTTATTTATAAAGGGGACACAAATAATTATTTTTTTATAAATGATGCAGAAATCATTATTATCTTTATGACACATGACATGTCTCTGGTACCCACTGGCCATAGGTACAAGCAGAAGGGGCCCAAATGTTTGTTCAGCCCCGATCCCACAGGAGGACAGGGATGGATGCTAAGTAGCAAAGCCCATTAATGAAAGGAAGGGATTTTCTTTTTTAATTTCCCATGGTTGTTCCCCTAAACTTCGTGTGAAAATTTATGCAATGTGCAGTGGTTTAGAACCTGGAACAAAACTCACTTCTTAATAAATTTCCCTCATGGAATCTTCCAGAGGCTACTGAAAAAAATGAAAAGTGCTCTTTCCAAGTCCCCTGGACCGTGGGGACCAGGGTAATTAACAAGATTGGGACCCCTGTAGTTGCAACTTTTCCACCTCAAAAGTACCATTCTATTACACCAAAAGAGCAAACATAATGAAATACCATAAACAAGCACTTTTAAACTAAAATCTAATCAACTGCCAAAATCCTTGTTTACCATTTTATTTAATATAAAAATCTTTTTTTCATCTTTCTTGTTTCATCCTAGTTTTAATTGGAAATAAAACAAGTATTTTCTTCTTTGTTGATCTGATGTAGCCCAGAAGGGACTTTTTACTTACTCAAAATTAGATTACTATCTTTTTGGGTAGGAAACTCTTTACCATCGAATAGGACTTCACAAAGGGATAATTATTGATTATTTACAGGTTGAGTCAATAAACAGATTGTAAGGCTCTTGAGATAGCAAGTTGCACTTGAAGCATGGATAAAGTTGATTCTGGTAGGCATCAAAATAATATCTAGTTGCTATTGACACAATGAAACATAGTGGTTAGGTAGCAGTGATAAATTTCAACACTATCCAAACACAAAAAAAGTCTTAGTGCGAATCAATCTGCACATATTTGTTTACTTGGAACATTTGGAACTATGTCAGTAATTATGCAAAACTATATTAATTTACAATATAATTTTGACATGTCTTGAAAATTGCCTATCCTATTTTGCTATGTCTCTAGATACTCATTTTATCATAAAAAGTAAACAGATTTATAAACATGTTTTACTTGCTAATCATTCTTATGCTTGGTTGTTTAATTGATGTTTCATTGTAGAATAATAACAACCTTAAGGTAATTAATTTAGCTATGCAGAGCATAAGGGTAATCTTTAAGAATTCTGCATTTGTTCAGTTCATTTGCAATTTAATAGGCTCCCAAAACAACTCATTTAAAATTGTTTGGAAGTCTTAAGCACATAATGACAACTTGTGTACCTTTTTCCCAACAGTATCAGGTCAGTTAGGTTACTGCCATATGCTTGATATTAAATATTAATACTTTTTATGTGTGTAAGCAATATTCAGAATGAAGTGAGAACCAACCTCAGTCATTGAATTGCTTACAATGTTCATAGGTCTAAAGCTGGGTACACACTACACGGTTTTTGTCCAACAATCGGCTGAATCAGCCGACATACGATCGCTCGTTCAAAAGTCTGGTCAGTGTGTACAGTGACACGATGGTCAAAAGTCTGCCCAAATGGACGATTGTCACCTCATTTGGTTGGTTGTACCGTTTAATATATTCGTTCCAATCGCGTTTCCGTTGTACAGTGTGTATAAACTTCCGACCGATCCACGACAATCCTCCGATACTTCCTCGACCTGGGGGAGTGTGTATGTAAATTTTTTTATGTCTGTCCCAGTCCCACGTGGTGCGGATTCCGCACATCACTGACTTGTGTTTTGTATAGATGTATATTCCACCTGTCTGGCTGCAGACCATCATTACACTTGTATAAAGAACGTGTGTTATTACCCTTTGCATCTATGTCGGCAATGTATTCATATTTACTCTTTATAAACTTTAACTTTTATTACCTATTAAATTTATATTAATATTTATTAACTTATAATTGTGAAGTACCTAGAATAAACCACACAGTGTTCATGCAACATTTTTATTGCAGGAAAAAGGTACAAACATTTTTACACACACAGCTGTCTGTAAGATCCGCATGAGAAGTGAGCACGCCCAAACCAATCAGAGCACAGAGTACTGCAGAGTATTATTTTTAGTATTTAGTATTTTTAAAGGTGCTACTGGTTTATGGTAGAAGAGGTCTTGATGTCGCTTGGGTTTCTATTCCCTTTGATTTCTTTATCTACTATACAAGGAAATAAAAAAAAGTTTACCATTTAACTTCTATATCTGTAATTTATATTCAACGACATAAATACTCTCATTTTCTCACCTTGCACACTGCTCGAGATCAGTTTATATTTTTGTCCCTGTGGCGAAATCGCAATAATAGCGGGCTTAACCTCCATACATTCTGGAAAACAGGTGCCATTTTGGTTATTATAACGGTACAGGTATGTGCCAAAGCATTTAGCTGTCTATACATGTTCACTGAAATACCTTCGTGTAGAACTTCTTTACTATATTTTTCTTTTTCAATTTTTTCTTGTTTGCTAACAGGTGTAACATTAGTGGTATCAGTGGTATCTAAACTGGCCTTCTCACCGTTAATTCTTCGTTCTGACATAAAAAAATTAGATTACAAGTCAGGTGTTTACATTGCTTCGTGTGACACTAGAATGAAATAAAGTCCTTGTAGCAGGTACACTACATGTGCTACTGACCTTTTTCAATGTTGTTGTCGTCCTGGTCCAGTACTTTGACCATCATCTCCACCTCTCTTAGGCTCATTGGATTTGCTCTTTGCTCTTCTTGAGTATCTTTATCCCCCACCTTAACTTTTCCAACATTTTTTGGCCCTTCCAGCACCATCTCTGTCTCCGTCTCCGTCTCCATAGCTGCAACCCGCGCTGACACCTTCTCCTCACCCGCAACCCCCACTTCCACCTTCTCACTCGCCATCTTCTGGCGCTCCTAGGTGCCAAACAGGTGTCTCTGTCATTTTATACACTCAGACATGGCCATTCCTTTCTGCTGTGGACCAATCAGTGATGATGTACGCCGAGATTGGAGCATTCCATTTCATACAAAGGGATTTTATTATTAGGGAATATTCATTGCATTGCACTTTAGCAGTTAAATGTTTTTATAAATTTTATGTATGTTACTAAACTTCTATTTTATAGAAACGAATGAAGAGACAGTGTTGCCTTCACTTTTTATGCAGCTTTGGCTGTTAACTATAGCGAAAGCTCTACCCCTTTATGCTAATGTCTTTGGTATCTCATTACATTTCCTGCAAATGTCGCTGCAGTGTGTACGAAATTAAAATCATTGCCCACGACAACATGGCTGTAAAAAGTCGCTAAAGGGACGTCTGCTCTTCCCTTTATCGTCCTAAACAAGGCTAGTGTGTATGCAGTCCATGGACCGAGCGATCGGACCATCGATCGCATGTAAAATCGCTCGGCATAAAAAGTTGGTCGAAATTTCTGTAGTGTGTACCCAGCTTAACCCAATGTGAAGCTAGTTATTATATTAAAAATTTCACTACACAAAACAGCAAAATGGCCAACTGCAATACAAAGTACCAACAAAATCTGTGAAACTTGACTCTATATTAAATGAAGGCTACCTCAATTGAAATGAGATAGATTCAGTCTTATTATTATTATTATTACTATTATTATCATCCTTTATTTATAGGATGCCACAAATGGTTTGAAGTGCTGTAGAGAGGGCAAATATTAAAACAGTACATGCTAATCTCAATACAGTTAATAATAGCCTAAATGGGCAATGGGGTGCATGGGGTATATATTCAATGCAAGCTGAAAACTGTGCCTAAGAGCATGGACACGACCAACTATTTTGGGCCTCTCCCTCTATAGATGAGAAGGAAAAGGTCTGAGTGCCTCCACAGCTTTGAAGCATGGTCAACATGGAGTGTGGCTGCATCATCATTTTAAACATTACGTATTGGGGAAGATTTAATTAGAAAAAAATATGCATGATATGTCTCCGACACGAGTGTGGAGACAACTTACGCATATTTATTTAGTTAATCATCAGCTGCTTTTCCTTGTGCCTTATAGAGTTGTGAGCAAAAATTAGCTGATATTTTTACCGTACTACCAGTCTTCTCGGGAACATCTCAGCTAATTGAATCTTCCCCATTATGTATTAAAACAGTGTTGCTCTCACTTACCTGTTATTGCAGCTTTCACAACCTGGTACTGGATTCTTGTATGCATCCTGGAATGTTGGGACCTGTTTGGAAAATGTATAGGAACATGAAATATTGAAAACTGAGCAATAAGTGAACATATTACATAACACAGATCACACAGTATATAATACATACATTATAATAAACCATTACATTAATCACGCCATCCCCAGCCACATCATGCCACCCCCAGCCAAACCAGGCCACCTCTCAGACACATCATGCCAAACACCAGCAACATCATGCCACCCCCCAGCCACATCATGTTGCCCCCCAGCCACATCATACCAAACACCAGCAACATCACGCCACCCCCCAGGCACATGACTTTACCCACACAGGCCACATCATGCCAACCCGCCATACACATCATAACTCCTCCCAGACACATCATTAACCCCCCCAGGCACATCATTAGCCCCTGAAACACATGATTGACACTCTCCCATACTTACCTAAGCTGTGCTGGTCCTGCAGAGTCAGGGCAGCTGTAAATCTTGTGAGATTACCAAATCTGGCGAGAATTAGAGCTCCTCGGACAGTGTGTGACATCACACACTGTCCAGGGACTGGGAGCTCCCTTACTCCCCATAGACCCATACTACACTCCCCCATCCCCTCCCCCTGCGGGTGCTTGGGTGTGTCACTGGCGGACAGAAAAAAAAAGGATTTTTTAAAAAAAAGACCTAAAAGAAAACCTTGTTTGCCAGTGCAGGCCCGGTCCCCAGAAATCTGTAACCCACTCCCCTTTCGGCGCCCCTGGGCACGACTAACAACTGAAAAAGGTGCAACGACGGGGAAGGGTATTATGTCTTCAACCTGTAGTCAGTAAAATATTAAATATGAAAAAGAAACTTTTCTGAAAACTTTGCCCATAGAAAATAGATTATAATTATAACCTTCTTAAATCTGGGTTGAAACAGCTAACATTATACTTAATTTTGATGATCATGTCCATTAAAAATTTTCTGGTTTGAGACAGTAGCCACAATTTTACTAAATTTGGCATGGTTCAGCCTCCTGTCATGTGCATTATTTGCTGATCTCCCAACAGTCCCAAAATTTGCATTACAGTGCCTATTTTCAAAGGTGGAAATTGACACAAATAAGAAAATGCTCATGGTTTTCCTGGAAATGTGCTTGACAAGGATGAATTTTGGTATGGTTTAACCAGATTGTGACGTTGCCCAATATGTCCCAATTTTTCTATTTGGAATGTTTAGAGCTACTGTATGCATTTGCACATATGAAAGTAACACTGTAAATCCATTTACTTCCAAGTCCATTCTGGTAAAGTCATGTTACTGTTATATAATAATATGGGACTTTAATTAGCCGAGGCCCCAGCTTGAAAATACGTAAACATACCAAATTTTGCACTTCTGCAATGGCAGCAAAAGCCAATAATTATAACTTGTGAGCATTATTGATGCAGTGATTGGGACTTTCCACAGCCAATTTGGAGAACATTTTGTCTGGTAGAGCAGAACTTTATGTTGATGAATATCAATGTGTATGTAAAGTAGAGATGCTCAAAACAGTTTCAAAGGGGTTAAAAAATTTGTGATAAATTATCAAACTTTAGAAAGTATATAATAATTTGCCCGAATTTTAAACAAGGCAAACAGTTTCAATAGTTTTCGATTCAATATCAACATGTTCAAGTTTTTTGGAGCTTAATTGGCTATATATGGCTATGTACAATATTTTTATAATTTCTTCATGTGGATAGCAAAATGTGAACTTTGAACTTGAACACAGAAATGTAAACATTTTAAATTGAACTTTAAAAATAATATAAAATGTAGTAATCTAAGCTCAAACATGTTCAAACCAGCTCGACCATGTTCAAACTCAGGCAGTTATATTTTCTTTTAACTTTTTTTTAACTGCGAACATGAACATGAACATGAACTTCACATTTGAGGTAACAATTTAACAGCCATAAAATGCAAACCATGGTGGTCAAACCAAAAAATTAATTTCCATAATTTCAATCTTGATTCGATTAAGTACATTAAACTGCTCTGGTTCAAGTGAATTTCAAACTGCCTTGAATACTTGGAACATCTTTAATGTGAAGAGAGTGGCATCAGATTATATAACAGTAAAATACTAAATACATATGTTTTAAAGTGTGCATTGAAAAAGGATTTGAATAGAATATATTTATTAAATCATTCACAGTAGCCAAGTCTTTTTTTCTGAGATGTAGGTATTTTAATGGTATTCCAGCAAATGCTTACTGTCATACACATAGGCCCTGATGCAGAGTTGATCACAATTTGAGCGTTATATACTGCCCAAAAATGTGCAAACAAAGAGAACACATTTTTATTCAGCCCATATTCTGAGTAAAAGGCATCTCAATATGCATTCATCACTACATCTGTAACACATGCACCAGGTCTACAGCAAGGAGTAGTTATACTCATACACACATAACCAGGTCGTAAGCACAATAAAACTTTTAAACATTAGGCTTCAACAGCAGATATAACGTTCCTGCTCTTGTACTAATAGACTTAATATTAAAATATTTTAAATATAACCACAAAAACCTAATTATTATTATTATCCTTTATTTGTTAGGCGCCACAAGAGTTCCGCAGCGCCGTACACAGTACAAACAGTAGACTATACAGGGTGAGACATAACTGAACAGTAAACAATAAATACCAAAACTTCAGACGCTCCAGGCAAGCTGATTCAGTACAGACGGAGCAGAAGAACAGGTATGGAGACAGGAGGGAAGAGGGCCCTGCTCAAATGAGCTTACATCCTAAGGGAGGGTGAACAAAACTCAAGCACAAAGGGAGCCAGTTGACGTGTAAGGGGCAGAATAGGGGCGGGTAGGATGGGTTAGGTGGAAGATTGGTAGGCTTTAAGGAACAGGTGGATTTTGAGTGCCCGTTTGAAGGAGCTAAGATTGGGAGAGAGACGGATGGAGTGGGGGAGGTCGTTCCAGTGAAGGGGGGCTGCAAGGGAGAAGTCCTGGATTCTGGAGTGGGATGAGTTGACCAGGGTGGAGGAGAGGCGACGGTCATTTGCCGAGCGCAGGGGGCGGGCAGGAGTGTGAATGGAGAGGAAGTTAGAGATATAGGGGGCAGTAGACTGGGAGAGGGCCTTGTACGTGGTGGTCAGGAGTTTGAACAGGATTCTGAAGGGGATGGGGAGCCAGTGAAGGGCAAGGCAGAAAGGGGAAGTGGAGAAGGAGCGGCGAGAGAGGAAGATTAGTCTAGCCGCCGCATTGAGAATAGAGCGGAGGGGGGCAAGGTGGGAGAGAAGGAGGCCAGTAAGTAGGAGGTTGCAGTAGTCGAGGCGGGAGATAATGAGTGCGTGGATGATAGTTTTACTGGCATCTTGAGAGAGGAAGGATCGGATGCGGGCAATGTTGCGAAGTTGGAAGCGACAGGCTTGGGCAAGGGATTGAATGTGGGGGCAAAAGAGAGGGAGGAGTCGAAGGTAACGCCCAGGCAGCGAAGTTGGGTGACAGAGGAGATACTGGTGTTGTTGACAGTGATAGAGAGGTCAAAGTGGGAGGGGAGCCTGGTGGGAGGAAAGCCAATGAGTTCAGTTTTAGAGATGTTAATTTTGAGAAAGCGCGAAGACATCCAGGAGGAGATGGCAGAGAGGCAGTCGGATACACGAGAGAGGAGGGTGCAGGAAAGATCGGGCGAGGAGATGTACAGTTGGATGTCGTCAGCATAGAGGTGATACTGAAGACCGAAAGAGGAGATGAGCGCACCATGGGAGGAGGTGTAGAGTGAAAAGAGTAGAGGGCCGAGAACAGAGCCCTGAGGGACTCCAACAGGGAGAGGGGAGGGGTCAGAGGAAGAGCCAGACGTGGATACAGAGAAGGAGCGGTTCGCAAGGTAGGAGGTGAACCAGGCTAGGACAGACCCAGATAGGCCAAGAGAGAGAAGAGTTTGTAGCAGGAGGGGATGGTCAACGGTGTCAAAGGCTGCAGAGAGGTCAAGGAGGATGAGTAGGGAGAAGTGACCCTTGGATTTGGCTGTTAGAAGATCATTGGTGACTTTGGCCAGGGCAGTTTCAGTGGAGTGGAGGGGATGGAAACCTGATTGGAGAGGGTCGAGAAGGGAATGGTCCGAGAGGTGTCTGGTGAGGCGGCAGTAGACGATCCTCTCAAGTAGTTTGGAGGCAAAGGGGAGAAGTGAGATAGGGCGATAGTTAGCAGGGGAGGTGGGGTCAAAATTGTTTTTTTTTAGGATGGGGGAGATAAGAGCGTGTTTGTAAGAGGAGGGGACTACGCCAGAGGAGAGTGATAGGTTGAATAGGTGAGCGAGGTAAGAGCAGGCCGTGGGAGAGAGAGAGCGAAGGAGGCGAGAAGGGATAGGATCGAGAGGACAGGTAGAGGGTGGAAAGGATAGAATAAGTGAGCGAACTTCATCCCCCGATGTGGGGCAGAAGGAGCACCAGAGTTGGTTGCTGGGGGGAGGTGTAGAGGAAACGGAGGATGGAGAGGAATGGCTGGAGGAGATGTTGAGTCTGATGGCCTCAATTTTGTAAAAGAAAAAGGTGGCGAAGTCAGAAGCAGATAGGGAGTGCGGGATGGGAGGGGGCGGAGGAGAGAGGAGGGTGTTGAAGGTGGCAAAGAGGCGGCGGGGATTGGAGGAATGAGAAGAGATGAGGGACTTAAAGAAGGATTGTTTGGCAAGGGAGAGGGCGGAGCAGAATGAGGTGAGGATAAACTTAAAGTGAAGGAAGTGCTCATGCACCTAATACATGTGCATGAGCACTGAAGAAAGTATACAGCAGTTTCAGAGGTGGATTTGCAATTAACCAATCATAAGTGGTTAGCTAGTGCTGGCAATCATCATCATCATCATCAATGTTCATTTGCACAAGCCCCTAGGATGATGCAAAAATAATATGGCTTTATAAGGCATATTTGAGTCTATGTTGACGGACTGCATTGTCTCGCTATTCCGCGAACTCACTCTTAGGAGCAGATTCAGTTAGCCGCTAGATGCAGATGTCTGGCTTCTCACCTTACCAGCTAATATGGTAAAGAAATCTCCACTTGCATTACTATGGAATGTGAGGGAAAATAAGCAGAGATTTTAGTAATAACTCAGATGCTCAATTAACTACATACTTGCCTGCATGGCTGCAAATATTAAGAGGGTGAAGATGGTAGGGGTTTCAGTATTGACTTGCTCCTAGAAAGCAATCTAAATAGCCTATCCTTACTGATGTTATCCTTTTATCTGTGTCATGTAACTTTTGATGACAAGGCTTTTGTGTTTAATTAGGATCACATTCAGTATGTCACTTACAGTACAATTAGATTAATTGCATGGTGGAGAAAAGATTCCAGAGAAAACAAACTGAAAAAAATCACATTTAAATGAAAATTATGACACAACAATGTAATTAAGCAACAGCAGTCAGCTATTTACAGTAAATGCCCTTTGCAAATATGTTTTTAAACAATTCCTAAAGTTTATTTAGTTACAGCTGCAGGAATAAATCCACAGGAAAAATAATTGCTGTCTCCCGTAATTCACTTTTCAGAAGTATTTTAAATGAAAAAATGTAAGATTTTTAGGCAACTATTAAATTATTGGAGAAACAGAAAGGAAATACTTTAGAGGCATTTATAGAATCTTATATGAGTTAGGGATTTATTGGGTAAAATAAACATTTTGGATTTGTTTTTTAGCAGTACATGTTCTATTTAGACTTTGTTCCAAACAGCTGATGAATGCTTGGTCACTGTTATTAGAAATCATTGATGAATATATTTGGAATAGGAGATTTCTGATCATTCAATTTAATGATGTTGTCAGGTACAGTATATAGAGAGTGGGAGATGCCTAAAATTAAAAGTGCATCTAGGCTTGCAAGTAGGGAAAAAACCTTAAGTAATGCATTGTGCAATAGTCCACACGTCACATAAAAAGTCCAACCTCCCACTACTATAGATTTGAATTTAACTTTTACATTTTTTTCTAAAATACTACAGACTTCATCCAAATGTGTTGCTTAATTTAATCATGAGAGTGAATGGCATTGTGACTGTCATGTTACATGTGGCATTGTTGTGTATTTTAAGTTTTTTTTACTTCAAATTGGACACAGTACACCTACAAATGTACTTCTCCGCCAAAATGTAACTGGAAGGTTTTAAGTTTGTGACTTATATTTCAATACAAGTAACCATGACACAGTCGTTATTGCAATTACATTACAAATAAGATTACAAAGAAGATAGGTTCATACACCAACTATACATGGCGCAAAATAAGATCTGGTGTATCCCTCCGTCGACACACACAGGAACAACATACAAAATGCTCCTCCAAACATAGAAAATTGCAGACATAAGAAAATGTTAACAATAATATAATGTATATGTTACCCCAATGTTTAAATCCCAGAGCGACATGCTGCTCAACCGAAATAACACTAGGAGGTCCAGGGTCAGATGTTGTCACCAGGAGAACCTCAGGCTCAGGTGACTCCGTAACAGACTCACTCAGGAACAGTCCCCGTAGCAAACCCATATAGGTATACAGTATCCATATTTGTTTTCTCAGATGTGGTGGATTTCATCTCCATTACCACTAGCAATTTTGAATTAGCATTCACTGCAAAAGAAATAGACAATGCAAGAATGGCCCAGCAAAGTATGTACACACTGTCATGGAGATGATGGCCAATTCTATAGGTGTAATGGGGCTATGGGCGGTGACTTTTGAACTCTCTGATAACCTTCACATCCTTTTGTCAATGTTTTAATTTGGAGAGTGATTGCTGGCCACCACACATAGCAAGACTCTTCATTTTCAGTGTGCCCAGATGACCCTCATGCAAATTTTCCAGATCTATGTTTTGCAGTGTTGGTGATATTACCACTCTGGACCCACTTTGACAGACTGAAAGCTGATCTCTCCTGTCCAAAAATCCATAATATCGAGCATTGCCATGTTTAGGCCAAACTTTGAGAGTTAAATCCATTACTTTAAAAGGCACAGGGTCCTTAATGGTTTCACAATTGATAATGTAATTGGTAATAGGTAGCTAGTCTAGCAAAATGTTGTGATACACTTCCATTGTTTGTCTCACATTGGGGCAAGGGGGACCATGACAGACCAACAGCATTTCCTTGCGGCTTTATTCCTTTAAATTCAATATCTTATGTGTAAGCACCAAGGAACAATGACCAACATTGAAAAGAAGCAGCAGTCATGGCTCACACTCCATTTGTAGGGTAAAAAATTGATACCAATGGTTGATGATCGGTTGACAATGTAAATTTTGTCCACACAAACATTGATGACATTCCTTTACTCTCCATACTAGAATTAAGGCCTCTCTATCAATTTGAGCATCATTTCTCTCTGCTACTGTCAAGGACCCGGAAATGAGAAATGTGATTTTGCTTAGCTGACGCCATCTTGTTGCCTTATAGCCATTTTCTCCTTGTATAGTTTAAAGACAGCTTAAATGCAACTAGTTTGTAGAATTTATTCATATTTATCTTTATTGTTAACATGAAGCTGCATCCATGACCTTGAATATGGAAGACAGGAGATGAACCAACTCCCCCTTGGGGAATTCCTGTGAGAATGTAGCAAGATCTGTATGTGTAATGAAAGCATGCACAGTGAGTGGTTAAGACCCTTTGGGGCGTAGTTTGTTGCAATACGTGAATCAAAATAATGCTATAAAGATGTGAACTTGTAAACAAATAGATCAGAGCTTATTGAACACACAGAACTTGTAGTGTTTTTTATTCTCTCCAGCTATTGAGCTCATCATCTGGTAAACTGACACTTACAGGTGAACAGACTGCTTAGATCCGACAGAAGCAAACGCTATTCTTTCTTCAATCTCTCATTTGCTGTGCCAATACTGCTACAATGCCATATGGGGAGGGATTGCATGCCAGTCTGATGGGCAGTTTTTCATCAAAATAGGTGAGTACTTTATCAGATGTAATCAGTCTTTTTGTGTCTGATAATGCTGTATCACTTCCAATATGTGTTTTTCTGTAGTAGATCATTTCATGGCTGTAGTACTGTGGAGATTTTTGGCAAGAACTTGTGCTAATAATCACTAGGACCAAGTAAGTTCTCAGTTGTGACACAGACTAGGGCCAGGATGCTTGCAGTACTACCTCAATTTTATCAGTCAACTTGTGCAAGCCCTCTCAATCGATTACATGCCCACAATTGGAAATTCTTTCTTGGACAAAAATTCCTTTAGTTGGGCTAATGCTCTTTCCAAATTTTTCAGATGGTCTTCATCATTTTTGCCTGTCACTATTATATTGTCTAGGTAACATTGTATACCTAGTATTCCTTGTAGGTCTTGATCCATTGCTCTCTGCCATAGTGCTCTGGCAGAGGCTATAACGTAAGCCTTTGTGTGTATTGATCGTCAAGTATTTCTTAGACACTTCCTCTATTTTCATATGTAAGTACGCTTACGCTAGGTCCATTTTGGAGAAATGGTTTCCCCCTGAGAGAGCCACAAAAATGTCCTCTATTTTAGGCAAAGGATAATTTACAATGTGTAGAACTGGTTTTATTGTTGTTTTGAATACTTCTCACTCTGTCCTTCTTTACCAAAGGGACTATAGGCATCGCCCATTTACTCCATTCTACAGGGGAGAGTATACAAGAGTTTTCCACTTTTCACCACCCCTGGTCAGCAGTGCCGCTGAGAGAAGGGGGGCTGGATACTAATTACCTGGCCCGGGCATGTCAGGGGGCCTGGCCAGGGCTCTCACTGCCCATGTTTTGTTTTTTGTATTTTTTAATCTTAATTTTTTTTTCTTTACAGCTTTTTTTTTTTTGCGAGGGGGAGGGGGACCTCCACTCCTTCGCTGGTGGGGAGAGCAGGGTCGTAAAAAAAATAAAAACAAATACATATACTCACGTGATCGCTGTGCTGACGTCCCTCCTCTTTCCTCTCTGCTCTGTTCACACTGAATGGAGCGGTGCAAAGAGAACCAAGAAAGCAAGAAGAGAGACGAAAGAAGAAAAGAAAAGAGAAATGATGAAAGAAGCTAATACAAAGGTAAGTAAAAGAAGGAGGCAAAGGGAGAAAAGCAGAAAGGCACAGTGTGATGAAAAATGGGGGGAGAGAGGCACACTAGGAGGAAAAAGGGGGGAGAGAGGAACAGTATGAGGAAAAAGGGGGGAGAGAGGCACAGTATGAGGAAAAAGGGTGGGAGAGAGGCACAGTATGAGGAAAAAGGGGGGAGAGAGGCTCAGTATGATGAAAAAGGGGGGAAGAGAGGTACAGTATGATGAAAAAGGAGGAAGGGAGAGGTACAGTATGATGAAAAAGGGTGGGAGAGAAAGGCACAGTATGAGGTAAAAGGGGGGGAGAGAAACACAGTATGAGGAAAAAGGGGGAGAGAGGCACAGTATGAGGAACAAGGGGGGAGAGAGGCACAGTATGAGGGAAAAAGATGGGAGAGAGGCACAGTATGAGAAAAAATGGGGGGAGAGAGGCACAGTATGAGGAAAAATGGTGGGAAAGAGGCACAGTATGAGGATAAAGGGGGGAGGCACAGTATAATGAAAAACGGGGGAAGAGAGGCACAGTATGATGAAAAAGGGGGGAAGAGAGGCACAGTAGGATGAAAAAGGGGAGAAGAGAGACAAAGTATGAGGAAAAAAGGGGTAGAGAGGCACAGTATGAGGAAAAAGGGGGGGAAAGTGGCACAGTATGAGGAAAAAGGGGGGGAAAGAGGCACAGTATGATGAAAAGGGGGGAGAGAAAGGCACAGTATGATGAAAGGGGGGGGGAGAGAAAGGCACAGTATGAGGAAAAAGGGGGGAAAAGAGGCACAGTATGATGAAAAGGGGGGAGAGAAAGGCACAGTATGATGAAAAGGGGGGAGAGAAAGGCACAGTATGAGGAAAAAAGGGGGGCAGCAGAAAGGCACCAAGTGATGAAGGAGGGGGTGTCAGCAGGGCACAGTGATGGAGAGGGGGGCAGGATGGAACAGTGATGGGAAGGGGGCAGCATGACACAGTGATGAAGGAGAGGGGGGAGCAGCATGGCACAGTGTGATGAAGGAGAGGGAGGAGCAGCATTACACAGTGTGATGACAAGGGGCCAGGTAAAGGGGGAAAAAGCAGCATGGAGGGTGCAGTGTGATCATAAGGGGACACAACGTGGTGATGAAGGGGTTACAGTAATGTGTGTGTTATGGCACAGGGGGCTTGTGGCAGTGTGTGTGTGTGTGTGATAGCACAGGGGGCTTGTGGCAATGTAGTGTGAGGAAGGTGGTAGCTAATTAATGGGTGCATTTTTGTTTGTGGGATGATGGTGGGGCAATTGAATAGTGGGGACTATTAATTTAAGATTTGGTGGTTTGGGTGCTATTGAATGTGGGTGAGTTTGGGGAGAATGTGTTGTCTTTATTAAATGTGTCTATGAATTATTTAATGGCAGTGATGGTTGCAGGAAATAGGTATATTTCTGAAATGTAAATACTATTAATTTATTGCTTGGGCTGTTTGGAGGGAGGGAAATAGGTCTATTTATTAAATGTGAATACCATTATTTTAATGTTGGGGCTGGAGGAAGGCCTAATTATTAATCATGAGTGCTATTGATTTAAGTCTGGGGCTGTCTGTAATTTTCTAAATGTACCCATTGTTTTTTCCAAATAGGGCACCCAACATTTCAGGATCCAGACAAGCCGCAACTAAAGAAACCTGCAGCCACAGGTGGTGAAAGTGACAAGAACAGGTAGGAGAGAGCAGGAGAGTCTGTGAAATTTTGTGATTCTAGTGGGCCAATCCCAATTTTTGTTGCCTGATCAATGGTGTACACAACAATTATTTTTTTTTTTCTGTAGGGTGGCCTAGCACTTCTTACCTGGTAGCCATGCCCAATGATGCATAGCCAAACCCCAATTGTATGAACATACCCACGCAGCGGCAGCGCAATTTTTTTTTACATTCTCAACTATAAGGGGGGCCCCAAGAATTTGTTGTACCGGGGCCCTGAATTCCTCTTGGTATCCCTGCTGGTCAGACAGCATATGATACCATATGGGCTTTATGAAATTTTGGAACACAATTTGGGTCCAACTCTATTCTGGACTTAATGTCCTTTAACGTGCCTATCCCTTTTTTGAAAATGGTTTGTATAGCAGCTAGAAGCTTCAAAAGTCCTTTAATAGCTTTTGTCATTTTTGGATCCATTAGATGTGATAGGCCTAAAATTAGTGACAGAGTAACGGCAAAAATACATGGCAGTTTACTAAGAGATACTGGGACTGATTCATTAAGGAAAGTAAAGCAAAAAAAAATTAGTAACTTTGAACTTTGGCAAAACCATGTTGCATTGGAGGGGGAGGAAAATTTAAAATGTGAGGACAGATTTATAATTGGGAAGAGCATGTCCTAGATCAACTTTTTAATGACAGTGTAAAATAAAGCTATTAAGTATGGAAAAAAAAGCTAGTATTTTCCTTATTTGCAAAATAATAAACTAATTTGTACCCCTTGCACTGCAACATGGTTTTGCCAAGATTCAAACTTCTTTGTAGTTAACTGACTTCTTATGCAGTCCCAGTTTGTCTTCAGTTGCAGCTAATGATTAATCAAAAGATGAATCATTGCAAAATATATGAGGCAATGGCTCTCTTGTATTCTTTATGAGGCACTTCAATCAGTATGCATTCCACCATGGAACACATAAACCGGAAGTGCCAAAATCAGAAGTACATAAACAGTTTTTCACTATAACAACCAAACACAGCCATTCTTAGGCGAGTCACTGGGACACCTGCCTTGCAGGTGTGCATTCCCCATGAGTATCTAAGACATGTACCAAGGAGGTGCAATAATGCACCTCCACTATCAAATTCATACTCTGGGTGCTCTCCAGCTTGGAACGCATTAACTGGAAGTGCAATGGCACACTTTCTGTATAACAAGCATTTTGATTCCATACTTTCCTGGAAATAACGTTTGCCTCGTTTACAGATCCAATTTAAGCACGAGGAATCGAGTATAGGCTTGTATCTTCTTGGAACCCCAAATCTTGGATCTGTCGGATTTCTTCGACTCTAACCCACTCATTTTGTCAGGATTCGTACCCAGGGCTTCTGCCTCTGTGGACTGCTGCTCTACTTACTGAGCTATTCTGGCTGCTGGACAGTTCTAGTGATCTCCTGATGTCCCAGCATGCCTTAGTTCCACCCTTTGACTTCCTATAAAAGCCTGGCCAGTTCCTGTCTCCAGTGCCTGATTATTGTACTCCTTGCCTGTGATCTAGCTCCTGTTCCTGTTGCTTTTCTTACCTGCAGACATCTTCTACTCGTGTACCGACCTCGCCTTGCCCTCGAATTTGCTTCTTCCCTAATCACTGGACCTCATTGCCTCTCTGTGTACGGCACCCGGATATGTCTGACTATTCTTATATTCTAATCTCCTATTGGCCAGCCTTCCTCCCTGCCACTGGGCTCCTATCCAGTCTCCGGACCATGACACATTTCTACCTAATAGTAATACACCATGAGAAATGAGTGGGCTCCAGCAACACTCATATATAAGTGAAAACACTTATCTATTCATCAGCAACTGACCCTTACTGAGATGAGACATAACAAAAAAACAATTCTTACCTTCCCTTCTTCCCATGCTTATGAATACAATTCTTACCTTCCTCTCTCCCCCCTGTGAGCTATGTGCTTCCATACAGACATTCAACAGCCCAGAGTAACAGTAACTACAAAGAGCCCCCTCTCACAGGGAGGAAGAAGACATGGATATCTTTCAACCTCCCTATCTTAGACTTATTGCCATCGGCAATCCCACTGCCTTACAGTGGAAGGACCTGTGGACCGGTGATAATCGTATTAACGATTACCACCTCTCCGATCCCCACTTGCCCTACAAAAAAAAGACGAAAGTGTTAAAAAACTATGTGACTATTGATAGACTTACCTTTACAGCGACTCCTAAGCGATGCACCACAATGCTGACCGCAAGTCATTTCTAATGAACAGGTGTCCGGCAATACAGTTTCTTGTCATCGCGACTTGGACCGCCCCCGCCGAGCCCACCACCCGTTGATGAATGCGGTGCCGTCCGCATATACAGAACCTACCCAGCTCACAGGCAGCCACATCAGATGACACTCAATGTGGCCACGTCATTTGAATGACGTGGCCGCATCGAGTGGGATACACCAATTGAGGATGCCACTTTGGAATTTGAACAGGATAAGGGGGATATTTGTGTAGCCGATAAGGGCGCTAATGTGGATGTTGATAAGGATGATGTTGTTTGTCTAAGTCCTGCACCATTGGAAGCAGTTCTAGCACGTGATAAGAAGAAGGCCATTGTCATGCCTGGACAAAAGACTAAAAAAGCCACTTCATATGTGTGGAATTATTTCTACCCAAATCCTGACAACAGTTATCTAGCCATTTGTAGTGTATGTAAAGCCACAGTCAGTCGAGGGAGGGACCTTAACCATCTAGGAACCTCATCCATGTTACATCATTTGACACAAGTTTATGCAAGGTGTTAGGAAAATCAGAAAGTTATGGTAAAAAAAATAACAACAAGCAGTCCATCTTAAGCTAGGACCCTTCCCTCACCTACATCTACACCCACAACACCGTCCTCCTCAATATCCGTAGGGATCGGAGTTAGTCCTGCATCCAAGTTCCTAAGGCTAGATGATTCCTGCGCTATCCTTGATTCCTTTGAAGAATTCTTGAGCATTAGTCCCACTGCTGCTGTTGTTGCTGCTGCTGGGGATGGATCTTCATCCCAGAAGCAGACCAAGAAGAAGACTACTAGTAGTTTACAACAATTGACTGTTAAACAATCCTTTGCAAGAGGAAGCAAGTATGAAAGCTGTCACCCAGTCGCAAAGCAGATCACAGACGTCATGGCGACTATACTCATATTAGATCTGCATCCAATATCCACTATTAATGCAGCTAGTTTTAGACAGTTGCTTGAGGTATTGTGTCCCCGTTACCAAATTCCATCACGACACCATAACCAGAAGGTTCGTAAAAATTTTATTATTTGGCTGCAAAATGCCATTCTACCCACTGTACACTTAACCACAGATATTTGGGCAAACTAAAGGTTATATAACTGTGACAGCCCACTGTGTATGTGATTCGCCTTCACCAGCATGAACAGGAGCAGTATGTTCCCAAGTACATCACATTTGTCAGAGGCAGGCTGCACTGTGTATCACCGGCTTCACTAAGAGTCATACACCTGACAACTAAGGGATGTCATTGCAACATGGCTTATCCCGTTTGGAATCTTCTCAGGATATGTCATTTTTGATAAATGCCACCAATATTGTCAGAGCATTACAGCTGGGTAAATTCCATCACATTCCCTGTATTGCTCACACAATAAACCTGGTAGTGCAGAGCTTTTTAAACAATGACAGGAACGTGCAGGGAATGCTGTCTGTGGCCTGTAAAATATCTGGACATTTCTGGCATTCGGGAACAGCATGTAGGAGATTGCAGCAGCTACAAGAGCAATTTAATTTGCCCTGCCACCAACTGAAGCAAGAGGTGGTGACAAAGTGGAATTCCACCCTGTATATACTTCTGTGGATGGAGAAACAACGAAAAAAAGCTATGACATTGGGAAAGGAGGGGGATGTATTTTAGTCAAGCACATTGGAGAATACTTTCCGTGTTGTGCAAGGTGCTGAAACCATTTCAAGTAGTCACCTGTGAATTGAGTTCAGCCACTGCGAGCTTGAGTCAAGTTATTCCCTTAATTAGACTTTTGGAAAAGCAGCTTGAGAAACTGAAGGGGGACATTAAACAAACCAATTCTGCTAAGTATGTCGGACTTGTAGATCAAGTACTTTATTCACGTCGCCAGGATGCCAGAGTTATCAAAATCTTGAAATCAGATCACTATATTTTGGCGACTGTGCTTGATCCTCGGTTTAAGACCTATGTCTTCTCTGTTTCTAACTGACCCAGATATGAAGAGATGCAACGAGCTCCTGGTGAGCAAGATGACAGCCTAAGTGTTACGTGACAGGACTGCGTCTCCTCCAGTTTCTCACTCAACTGCTGCTAGGAAAAAACTTTGCTTTCCCAAGAGACCCAGGGATTATGCAGATGACTCTGCACCAAATTTTTACATCAGGTCTGGTCTAAAAGAATTGACCAAAAAATGTGACACATCTGCCGTAACTCCACCTGATCCTACTATCAGCCTCCTCATGGAGGATTATTTTCATGACAGCATATAAATATACACATCAGACAGTCCCTTTACACTCTGGGTGGAAAAAAATAAATTTGGAGACCCATGTACCAACTGCCTTTGCACTGCCTAAGCTGCCCTCCCTCCAGTGTGTACTCGGAAAGAATTTTCAGCACAGCCGGAAACCTTGTCAGCGATCGGCATAGGAGGCTACTTCCTCAAAATGTGGAAAACATGATGTTCATAAAACTGAACTTCAATTTCTATGAGGAAGGCGTTTCCCACCAATTACTTCAAAATACTGAGACTTCTATAACGGTGGATTCCAGCGGTGATGAATTAATAATGTGTGAGGAGGATGTACATACTGATGATGGTGAGGATGTGGCTGAGGATGATGACAACAGGTCGCTGCAGTATTTGTCGAAAAGTGTATGAAAATAATAATGTGACCTGTCAAAATTGACTGCAAATGACTTTAAATTAGTGTTAGTGAGGTTAATAATAATCTAGGATCAAAAAAGAGCAAACATGTGATTTTTAGCATATTTTAGCAATTTAAAAAAATAAATAAATACAGATCCAAAAACCAAAACAAAACACACAAGGGTGGTTTTGCCAAAACCAAAGCCAAAACACGAAGCTAATCCAGATCCAAAACCTAAACCACTTAACAGGGGTCAGTGAGCATCTCTAATATATATATATATATATATATATATATATATATATATATATTAGAGACACCTCCACAAATATGTGTGTGGCAACCAAACTTCAAAGGTTAATCCAGATAAATTAAAGGAAACAGATAAAGAATGATGGCGCCTTCAGGTGTATAACAGAATATAGATAACAATGCAATAGAAATGCAATCAGTGAAATTAGCAATGCAATATAAATGTAATCAGTGAGAACAAAACAGTCCAGAGGGTATATTTCTAAACAGTGCCTATACAGGACACCACATATAGTTCATAAACTGTAGACTGCTGATTCCCTCAGCTTTACGCCATACATTAATAATGTTAATCTTAACACTCTAAAACTTAACTACAATAAAGACACGACAACTTTGTAGTGGCAAATAAAATAATCTTTTTATTTATTTTATCTATTTATTCTTACCTATAAAGGGTGGCGGCGAGAGCGATTCAATCAGCTAACAACTATTATCGAAAACCGAACAGTGTATGGCCCACAGGCACTAACCACTGGTCCCAGACACCACAGTCCTTTACGATCGGCCAGTGCTAAATCTGGGCTCCCCAAGATGTACGGGCACAGTGCAGGTCAAGGGGTCCTCGCACAAAGGTACGAAGAGCCAGGGTGCTTCGAAAGGAGCAGTGACGTGCGGCCAATCAGCGGTAGCACCGTATGAATTAGTCGCTGATTGAAAAAGCTCTCCTGCCACACTGGAGTCCTTTAACGGACCGCCACCCATAGACCTCACTAACTGACCTACTGTACAAAAAAGCTGCTCTACAAAAATCCAATTACCTTCCTCCGACAGGTGAACCCCATCATCTCTATACAGGTTACTCAAATCAAATCTTATTAAGGGGTGATCTACCACAATCCCTCCTTATTGCAGAATTATTTTCCATGTTGCTCTATTCAACTCTGCCACCATGTTCTTTATCTTGCGGAAAGCTATCTCCACTCGCCAGTTAATTTGTGGGATAATATTGGACCAGCAAACCATAACTGAATGCCAAAGCCTCTTAATAATTCTCAGGTCCTCTCTGATAGCGATAATTAGATCCAACGACTTACCTATGCCCACATCATTACCCCCCAAATGTATCATCAACACATCTTAAGGGCCTGCTTTAATAATTTCAGCAGACAGAAGTGGCATCAAACCTTGCCATCTCAGACCTCTGGATCCAACGAATATCAACTGGCCTTACAAAGGCATCTCTATTGTTCGCAAAATTATATCTGGCCGCCCAGAACACAAACGAATGCCCAACAATCCATATGCTTATCCTCTGAGTAGAGCAACCTGTAACACAGATAATAGGATCCGTCACCACCAGGTTGAACTCATCCACCATAAACCGATAGACTCGGCACCATCAATTGAACTTTATAGCACAACTCCTGGCAGCATGGGAAAATTATGTGACTTTTAAGTGACTTTAACAAGACTTTACAGGATAATTAAGTTAGGGGAAAAAGTGTTAACCAAAATGAAGGTAAAAACCATAACCCCGGAGGCACACCACTAATCAGGCCCCCGTATAAAAACAACGGCGAGCTGAGGAGCCCAAGGTTAACACTGGACGGGGAGTATACTATTGCGTATCAATTACCTATTTGGTGTAATATACCTTTTGTACGCATCTGACTTCCAACGCCCTAAGGCTTTAATGACGCTAACGGAAGAACCACCTTCAGCAGCAACCGTAGCCGCACCAATCCTGAAGGAGTGAGTGCCAAATAGTGACGGGTCTAAACCCTCCTGCTTCAGTGTGCTCTTTAATATGGTCGTGAACTGAAATTTCAACAAAGGGGATCCGTCAGCATGAATTAACCAGAATTATGTGGTCTAATCTCTTTGAAATTCATTGCACAGTGCCAAGGGACAGATATCACAATCCCTTTGTGCAGAAATGGAAATCCATTGACCACGACCCACTTGATCTGTTTTGGATCTAAGGATTTGACAAGAAAGCATGTTAACATCCAAAAACATATGCTTCGCTGACAAGGCGTTTCCCAAATTATGCCTAGACTGCACCACTAAATCACTCACCCTGAATGCACCAAAGAAAGCGAGCGAAAAAGCTGAGCGAAAGAGCAACGACTCATAAGCACTATCTGTAATGAACGCCAGCGCAGACATAAGTTTCCTCAAGATATTCTTGTCAACCGGCCTTTTCATATCCTCCTTTCCTGGTTGCATTGGCGACCAACCTTTAAAGGCCTTAGTGACCAAAAACCCCTTAGTAAAATCAGTCCACCCATGAAGTTTGGCCATAAATGAAATTCCTGCCAGCATAGCCACCATTAAAATTTTAGAAATGCCCTGCTGATACTTAAACCACATAAAATCAAGCATGTCCGTGCTTTGACCTGAGTCACACCAATCGCGCGACTGTAAGTACTATCCCCATTGACTCCATGCAGCACGATATGCTCTCCTGGTGGAAGGAGCCAACGACACTTCCGCCAGTCCTACAATACCTGCTCGACTACCTGCCAAACAAAAGGGTGACATGGCGTACCCGTAATGTCTGCCTGCGGAGCCAATTCCCTAAAATGTGTCCACTGTCCTCGGGATAACGTGTCCGCCACCTCATTCTCCGCACCAGGAACATGTCTTGCTCTGAATGTAATGTCATCCTCAAGGCAGCGCAGCACAAGATGCCTCAAAAATTCGATTGCAGGAATGGATGATGCGCTCTGTTTATTAATGCACTGCACTACGTCCAGATTATCGCACCAGAATACCACCTCCTGCCCTCTTAACATTCACGCCCATAGTTCCACCGCAACTACAATGGGAAACAACTCCAGTACCAGTAGGTTGCCTAGCAACCCTTTGGCACGCCATGCCTCTGGCCACTGATCCGCACACCATCTACCTTTAAAGTAAGCTCCAAAACCAACCGACTCAGAGGCGTCTGTTACTAACTCAAGGTGCTTATTAAAGACTGGTGCAGCCGGGCAAATACGAATGCCGTTAAAGTTCTCTAAGAACCTTAACCACATCCGCAAATCCTCTTTAACCTCCTTAGTTAGTGTAACCCACGCGTGTGGACGTGACATTCCCGCTGTAGCCAGCTGCATCTTTCTACAGAAAACTTTTCCCATAGGAATAATTCTGCAGGAAAAATGAAAGGAACCTAACAATGATTGGGCCTGGCGTAAGGAAACAGACCTTGAAGCCAACGTAAGTTCAATTGACCTTACCAGCTTCTTCACCTTCTCCTGGGGCAACCTACAACAACCCTCCAATGTGTCAATCTCGATTCCCAAGAATGACAAACAAGGTAAGGGACCCTCTGTCTTGTTGTGTGCAACTGGCACTCCCAAGACAGAAAATAAAGCCTTAGCCGCAAACAGTATGTCTGCGCACTCTGATGAACCAGCCGTTCCTATAAGCAAGAAATCGTCCAAGTAGTGAGCTACTCCCACATGACCTGTTCCTGCCTGTATACACCAGTGCAACCCATTGGTAGACATTTGTCTACATAGCACCTATCTGGCAGACGGAAACCCATAAATCTAAATGACTCTGGATGTAGGGGAAGCAGGCGAAAAGCAGATTCAATATCTAGTTTCGCCAACAAAGCCCTTGACCCAAAGGATCTAACTAGATCTAAGGCTTCCTCAAACGACTGGTAACTCACTAAGCTATCTTCCACGGCTATGGCATCATTAAATGATTATCCGTGAGGATGAGAAAGGTGCTGTATAAGCCTAAATTTCCCTATCGCTTTCTTAGGCACCACTCCCACTGGGGAGATGACCAAATCTGATATAGGAGTAGATGGAAAGGGGCCAGCCATGCGGCCTAAGTCTACCTCTTTCCGCACCTTCTCCTCCAAAATCTCTGGGAACACATAGGCTGAGCGCAAATTCTTTTTTGCCTTAGCCGTAACATTACCTACTATGGGAAGGGGAAAACCTCTCTTAAAACCTGCACCTAAAAATTCCGCCTGCTTCCTATCCGGAAACAAGCGAAGCCACCTGTCCAGCTGCACCGTCTGGACGGGCGAACCTTCTTTACTGAACAGGCCCTGAATCCCCCTTGCCTCTTCCTGCCCCAGGCCCGCCTTTAGTGCAATCACGGGCTGGATGGGGTCCTTTGCATTTGGCACAAACATGCTTGTACCTACATGCATTTCCCCTAGTGCACATGCCGCTGATAAAGGCAAAGCACCTGTTTTTGGTCTGCGTTGGGGGAGAACAACGTCTCCCCTGCATGCGAAACCTTTGCGCCCTAAAATCTTGCCCCTCACTTTCTTTCGGACGCATCATCTCCATCCACGTCTCCACATCCTTACAATCAAATGGAATGATGCGTTTCCCCTTAACCTTCTCCCGGAAGCTCTCATCATATCTCCGCCAAATGGAGCCTTCATCTCTTCTATAGATCCCTGTAATTAGGTGCAAATATCGCCAGACATCCACCGCCGCCTCAGGCCTAGTTTCCAAATACACCGAAGCAAAGACGCTAAAAGCCGTCACCCAATTGTGGAATGACTTATAGGCCTCTTCTCCTATTCCCCCTTTCTCCTTTGCTTTTTCCAACTCTTTCTTGCCCATTTTTGTTATAATGAAAATATCTACATACGCTCATTTCCTGATCCTCTCTCACGAACTCTTCCTAATTCCCGATGTCAGTTGATTTCACACAAGATTCAGGAATTGTAGATCAAGCAACAGTTGTCATTAGGTATATGAAAAAAGAATCAATTCAAGAACGACTCATTTCTGTTCTCCCGGTTACTGATGCATCAGGTCGAGGATTCAATGAACTATTGATGGCTAATTTTGAAGTGCTTGGGCTTGACTACCATAAAATTGCTAGTGAGTCATTTGATGGTGCAGCAAACATGAGGAGTTCATATGTTGGCTTACGAGCATAGATTGCTAAAGTAGTGCCTGATTCCATTTACATTTGGTGCTATAGCCACATCCTCAATCTATGCATTTCTGATTGTTTGGGAAGTTCTTGAAGCAAAACATTTCTTTGGTCTGTTAAATCGCATGGCATCTTTTATTGGAGACTCCCACAAATGTATAAACATATAGGCCGAACAACCTCATAAAAGAGAAGGACATGAAAAGATTTTAGCATTGCAGAAAATTGGCGAGACAAGATGGTGGGCAAAGGAGCCTTAATTGGGTATTTGGAGAGAGGCAGTGCCTCTATTGAAGTTTTATTTTCAATCTCACAGTTGGAAAATTGTGATTCAAGGGCCACTTCTGAAGTTTATATAAAAAACTGTGTGAGTTCAAGACCATTTTAACAGCAAATATATTCCTTGCCATTTTTGATGTGATTGGACCAGTTTCAAAATACTTACAAACCAGTGGTCTTGACTTCCTTCTGGCATGGAAAATGGTTAAGAATGCCATTAACCAGCTAAAGAAAATGGATTTTGATAATATTACAGAAAAGGCTACACATTTTGCATAAAAAATGAATGACCTTATAGCCAATTGTGAAATAATCTCTTTCCTTGAGATTGAAACTGAGATCCCAGTGAGAAGGGTTGGCAGAAAGAAACGAATGGCAGATGAGATCTCAGTTGATGAACGTCCAACGGATGAACTGAAACATTTTTGTGTGGAAGTGTACAGAGCAATTTGTGACCAAATTTTAGCAAGTCTTACAGAAAGATTTTCTGAAAATAAACAGTTGGTGCTGGACACCCAGAATTTGGATCCTAGATTTTTTTTAGATATTCGAAATGATAAAACAATTCTTGAAGAGGGCACTCTAAAAAGGATTTCTGAATTGGCAAAAATGAATGAAGAGTCTCTTATTAGTGAACTTATAAGTTTTGCTAACCTATTTCCTAAGCTGACAGGACACTTGGATGAAATAAGAAGACAAGAGGTAATTCCAAAAGAAGGTGGAGGGGATGAAGATGAATAGGGTATATCTGGTGCTATAGAGGATGGCAAAACAAAGTGCAAATCGTGTAAAAATTGCTTCCTCTGCTGTCACAGATTACTTCTAAAGTAAAGAATCTCTCTGTGGCTTATGAGTACCTGTTGACTCTGTCTTTCACACAAGTGGCACGTGAAAGAGCATCCAGCAAACTGAAAACCATAAAAACAAGACTGCGAGTTACAATGAGACAAGACCTGCTTGAAGCATTTATGATCATGTCTGTAGAGCGAGACCTTTTGGAACTAGTTCAATTTCAAGATGTGCTGGAAATTGTCAGTGAAAGTTCACCACTGATGAGATCTTTGTTAACTGTGTGAGCAATCTTCATTGTTTTAAGACATTTAATTTGGCAGCATTTTTGTCTCTTTTCTAGTGCTAATATGTTTGATTTCTGCATATGTTTGCATATGTTGTATGTGTATATAACATTTTTCATTATGCGCATTTTTGTAAAGGTTCTTTATGCATATATATGTTTTTTGCTACATTATTTATTTTCATTGTTTATAATTTATAATAATAAAGTACAGCTGATTAAGTAACACTAAAATAGCCTTTTTTTTATCTTATGAAATATATATTGTACCGAAAAAAAACCTTTAAGGCTGGGCCGCTACTTATGGGCCACTGCTGTGTGCTTGCACCCCGGGCTAAAGTCTGCCGGCCCTCCCCTGGTAATAGCCCTTTATCCCCAATCTACTAATGCACCACATATTCTACTTATGCGCCACATACATATGCAAAAATGTAGCATGTTTCAATCCAACCATTTTCTTTGCCCTCTATTCCCCTTTATTATTTGTTTTATTATTCTTACTACTATTCTTCATCTTTTTCTTCTTCTTCTTATAATTATTATTATGTGCAAAAAATGGCTTGAAGCGTGTACAGTAATTATTCTATATATTACAGTGAGCAGATAGCTTTACAAAGTGCAAATACACATTTTATAACATTTTATTGGAAAGTGTACATTTGTTAGCAAATTTTCTAATTCTTGAAAAGTGTGACCAACAGATTCATTTTTCACAGTATTACATATAATATTATATCTGTTGTGCTCCTGCAACCTACATATAAAAAAATACATAAACAGAATAATGTAATTTCACATACACTGAGATATACTTACCAATCGTATCAAATAAAAAAATTGGAATTCTGATGAGCACAGTTGAACTGGACAAACTAAATTATAAAAGTCTCACTGGTATAAGATTATATTGAGAATTTATCCATCGAACTTTCAGTGAAGAACATTTGGTCTCTGGCCAAATTAATTAAAGAGTGCATTCTGAAAAAATGTATTAATATTATTATTATTATTATTATTATTATTATTATTATCATACTTTACATATTTATAAAGTGTCAACATATTTCTTAGCGCATATTAACTGGAAATGGGAACATGGGAAACATAAATAACATTTAATGACATGAAACAGGAGATAAGGCTCTGTTCAAATGAGCTTACAGTCCAAGCGGTGTGGGAAACACCTGGTTTTGCAAGTGGACAGATATAAATGTGTGCAGTTTATCTGACATATTTACCTTTCTGTTTCCTCAACGAAACATAACATTTTTACATATATGAAATTATTAAAATAATTAAAAGGATATGTACACTTTTTCCCCCTCAAATTTTTATATGTATACCAAACAAGAATGTTGCCCTAAAGTAGTGTAAATAGACCATCCACGCAGAAAAAAAACTGTTAATGCTAAAAGTACACTTAATATATTACCTCTCCCAAAATTTATTTTAACCACTTCTATTTTACACAAAGCTTCCTTCACCCCAACAAATATATACTTTGTAAACCTCCTGCCGAATGTCTATAACAGAATTATTATTATGGGTCCACGGCTCTATAACTATGAGACAATGTTTTTTTAAAGTCACCGCTTGATGGCAGCTGCATGCTCCTGCGATTGTTATACTCATGCTGTAACTGACAGCCAAACAGTCCAGTGAAGGGCAAGGAACCAAGTGATTTGGCCCCTGTCCTTATATTTGTTAGCACACTGTATTTAAAATGAAAGCACTGTGCTGGATCCAAAGTGTGAAGAAATGCCACATTCAGTGGCTGACACATCTCTGTGGGGAGTCCAATACTTTCTTCATTACTGGAAATTACATTTCCCAACATGGCTGAGAACCAAGAAGTGACATCAAAGCCTGCTAATTGCAGAGAGTTTCAGCCAGGGAATGTCAGGTAGTGCTGTGGGGGACTCACCTGTACGGCAATTCCCCGTGGGCTGTCGCCGTCCTCGGGGCAGCTGCAGTCTTCTCCGTTTGTCCGGGGTGGTGAGCCAATCGGGGCTCACCTCCCGGCCGTTTGAATCTGTGGCACGGCGGCGGGTCAATACGGACTTGCTGCATCATCACGTAGCGTCGCTGCTATTTAAGCCGGCGCGCCGCCATGTTCAGTTCGTCAGCAGAGCTTGAAGAGAGAAGATGTGGATTGGAGCTCGTCGCGATCAACATTAGAAGAAAAGAAGGCAGCGGAGAGCACCAGTGGCGGCAGAGAGCCCTTGTCAGGGCTAAGAGAGCCTCTGCCACTGGAACATCGCTGGGATCAAGAGAAGAAGACTGCGGCTTCGCCTGGAAGCGGCAGCAGTGGGGAAAAGGCCAGGAGAAGATCCCCGTAAACCTGGGAAGCAGGTAAGGCCCTTCTGGGCACCACCTCTACCGGCCCCTACCTACACCACATTGTCTCCCATAAGGGCACAAGGCCCTGGGCACTGTCGGGCACTGGACCCGTGGCAACAGTTAGGGGCACAAGGCCCAGTGTAATTGGGCACAAGGCCCATCTAGGTAGTTAGGGGCTTTAAGCCCATTAACAGTAAAGTGCACAAGGCCCTAGTTAGCTGGGCTACAGCCTCTAGCCAGGTAAGGCCACAAGGCCTAGTCAGGGGCATAGAGCCCATAGTGTACCAGGGCACAAGGCCTTAGTTAGTGGGCTCAGAGCCCAAGGCAGAGGGGAAAAAAGGCCCATAGTCAAGGCACAAGGCCCTGTAGTCAGCTGGGCAGAGAGCCCATGGTGTAGGGTATGAGGCTCTTGGTAAAGAGGGCACCAGGCCCTGTAGGTAGCGGGTGTGAGAGCCCTGAGCTAGAGTAGGGTGCAGTCCCAGTGTTGTGTTAGTGCTATACTAAACCATCTGGTTACATAGCGAAGTTGTATATTACGTGTCAGCCTTCCAGATACAGAAGCAGGATCTTATTCCGTCTGTGTGGCGAATACTGTATTGTGCATGGTTTTTTGGCCGTGCTGTGTGTGTTTCTTTACAGGTGCAAGACATCAGACCCCCATCAAAGGTAGGCTCTTGTTCCTTACTGTTTTCCTGCAATAACCTTGTGTCTGTGGGGACAAGTGGTAGTTAGGAGCACACACACAGTTAGGGAAGAACACACAGTAGTCTTCCAGTCCCGTAGGTCTCTGGGATTACGCTGGTTTCCAGAGGCAGTGATTGGGTACCTCACTGGTAGTGCAGCGCAGCCCAATTGAATTCCATTACTCAGTCTCGTGGTTCCAATTGGGTGTTCCAGTCCTAAGTGCCGCAGGTTCCCTGGCTGTTCTGGACTGAGACTATGTTCTGCTTGAGTGAAGGCAGCCATTTTGAGTTCCGGTAGTAACAACTGACGGTTCCGTGGGGCAGTTGACACTCCGGTGGTGCACTTCTCCAGTGAGCCTCTTTCGCGCCACGTGCGACTGGTCCTTAGGATTCCATGAATGACCCCATAGTGAGAAGATAGTCTTCTCGGTACGACCTGGGTGAGGGTTTAGGAACAGCCCTCCGGAGTAGACCGTGAACACCGGCTGGTGTTCCCCATAAAGTGGAGGGAGGATGTTTAGGCAGTACACCCAGTTTATAGTCAAGTAGCATTCCTGACCATTAGTTAGTTGTTAGGGTCGGGCCGCCTGTTGTTAGCTGGTGTTAGTTGTGTGGGTTGTACATATTAGCCTCACTCGTAGAGTAGAGGGAGGCTGTGTGTTCTCTGTCTTCCCCAGGTAACGGAGAGTAGCAGGAGAGCAGAGACCGGAGTGTCCCAGGTGAGTATAGATTGGTATTCCCACTTTTGGTTAGGCCCTCACTGAAAGGTGGAGTATTCAGGACGGGACTGTTCCTGGTCCCGAATACTCAAAGTCCTGTGCCTTTGGCAACAACAAAACGAGGTGGCGGCAAGGGGATTGATTTGAGTGTCTCTGCTCCTTGCCGTGTTCTCGGACATCCCATTCCTGATAGGCACAGGTTTAATTCTCTGTTTTTTTCCCCAGGGGCAAGGCCAGTGAGTTGACAGAGATTTCCTCTTTGGGACAGGGGTGGAGGGCATTTCAAGGTCGTCCACCCGAATTGTGGTAAGTTCCTGCAGCATTAGGAGTTTGTCGCCTGTGTGGCACTTCTCCACACGGGGTCTTTACAGCGCGGCCCAAGAGACGGGTGGTGCTGGGTTTGCTGCCATATTAAGCAGATCCATCTTTGCAGCTGTCCACTGAGCATGCAAGGGAACATAAGAGTTGCTGGATGGGTGAGTACTGTGGCGAAAGGAGCTGGAGAGAATGTAAGAGAAGACAACACCATTACTGGAATTCTGAAGAGTATGAGGAAGGTTGTAAACCCTTTAGAAAGTGTTGCCAGTCTAGCAGAAAAAGCTGCCACTGTTGCTGAAGAGCTACCAATCTATCAGGGAGGTTACTACAGAGTATATACTACAGAAAGAGTTTTCACGGCACTAGCTATCACTTCACTTTTGCTATTATTACCCAGTTTACATATCTGAATAACATTGCTCATCGGGTGGTGCACCCAGAACAATAAAGATACTCATGCAAAAAAATTCCAAGGAGGAAAAAGAATGTTCTATATGGGGCACTCAGTGATCTGAATTAATATCAATAAAACTTAATTCTTTATTTATATTATTAAAAGATGTATTCCACTTTGTCCAGATTTGAAGCTTGTAGAAATATATAAAAACCAAAAAGTAGTGAAAAGGAAGAAAAAATTGCTATAAAATGGTAGATGCACTACAAGGCCTCACCAAATGATCCTAAAACATATATGATGTTTATTATATGCCATAACTAATTTGCAATAAACTACATAGAACCACCTATATTTTTTTTCAGTGATTTTCGTGAATACTGAGCAATGAAAGGATTCTATGATTATTGTGATCAATATTTAACTGCAGCATGAGAATATTCTCTAGTATATATAACACAGTCAATTTTAGCCAATCAATAATTATGGCCATGAAAAAATGTCTTATCAAAATAAAGATAATCTGCTGCCTATAGTAGTATACTGTACACATTTTAAGAAAGCAGACTAGTCTCATTCAGTATAGAAATAGTGATTCTGATCCACTCATCACTCAACATCTATCAGTAATATTTTAATCTAGGTTACTAGAGAGGACTGCCAGAATCACAGTGGGAGCTGCCATTTCAAGAGGTGAGTCTGCCATTACCAGAGAGTAAGCTATAAGATGTCCAGCACTGTTCCAGAGGTCAAGAGGGAGTTCAGGTCCAATCTTAACTTATTCCAGGTGTTCTAAATGCCTGCCTTTGCAACTGCGTCTATCTTATGGTCTATAGTGGAGAGCCACTGGGGATCCATCCAATTTTTGATCCATATTTCAAAAGCCCATCAGGTTTCCAGAACTTGTCAGTGTCCAGGCAATGTGCGTAACCCACTGCATATTGCATAAATGCACTGAACATCAGTACAACACCCCACTTGTGCTAGAGGTCTGACCATGAAGTGCCAAACACTGCTAGGACCACTCTTCTCCTCATCTTCTACACACAATAGTATTAATTATTGTTATTGGTACTACTACCCACATAAATATATTATTATTATTATTATTATTATTATTATTATTATTATTAATAAGCACTATTGTTGGGGCTATAATTCCCACCATCTTCTTCTTCAAGACATGGTCAAGTTTCTTAATTTTTTTTATTATGAAGGTACTCATCATAACACTCCATCATTGTCTTCACAGTATAATAATTGTAGTGATTCTAGAAAGGGTTCATTCCCAGAGTTTAATTCTTATGATGTTGATGTTTTTCCATTTCGTCATGTCTTAAAGATACTTTAGATGCCAATTTATGCTGTCTATATGCTGTGCCTGTTTTTCCAAATGTGAATACTGCTTGCCTTACGTCCATGCCCAAGTTTGAGGGGTTATATCCGATGCGTGAGACATCTAACATGGTACTAAAAACAGTTAAATGGTGACGTGTTATAATTAATTATCATTGTTAATTACATACATTATTGACAAACACATATTGTTACATACAAGCAACTTAGTAAATAAATGTTTATGAATGTATTTTTAGTGCTTAATACACCAGTCTATTAAATGCAAAGACAACTAGTGCAAGGTGAACATCTTACAGGTTTTTGACAGGGGTAGATATACAGTATGGTGTTCATATATACTTCTATATATTTTAGAATATTTTCTTAAAATATAAACTTTATATGTTATGATACCTGGAGATATTGCTTAGATATCACTGGAAAATATAATGAAAACAGAGAACAGCCCTAACTAAACTTTTGCCTTGAGGCCTAGAATAGAAGTTTCTAACTATGCCCTGGAGGACATCTGTGGCAGTTGGTGATCCCTTCTACCTTTGACCTTATTGAGAAAGGGCAGCAGTAATATGTCAAGAACCGTGCATATATTTTTAATGCATAGAGCATGCAACAGAACTAAACTGTTCCCCTACTGCTCTGCATTCTTGTTGTCTTTCTCTCTTTGGTTGGGAGCAGTAAGGTAAATCTCGCTGAACACTCAATTGTTTAGTACAATATTTGTCTAAAAAAGGTATACACCGGTAAATGTATATAAACAGTACACAAACTAGTCAGAGTAGCTGTTCTGTTCAGTTCAGCCAACTCAGTGTTAACAGGCATTCTGAAATATTATATTTTATTCTGATGTATTTTGTTTCTTACTTTTTTACTGATTAGATTACAACATACACATCACCATTGCAAATATCTAATATGCTTTGACATACTCTATTTGAATAGCTCAATTATATCATTTTCCAGCTGCAGTATGTCTTATTTGCTTTCATACTGCATCGTGCATTTTTTATAACACTCAAGTTAATCAATTAAACATACATTTTCTATGATTTATTGATTTAATTATTATATATATACCTCACAAAAGAGGTACAAAAAATACATCAAAATGCATACAGATATCCATTATTACTATTATTAATATTTTTACAGTTTCTGTTTATGTAATTTACAATATACCACGAACATATTAAGCACTGACAGTGTAAGTTTCATTGAGATATTTATTTTCTTACTGCCCTCTAGTGGTCACATTTAATTTAGCACTTTCTGGAAATTAACTTTTCATGTAATGCACCAAATTAATGCTATTAAACTTCCAAAAGCTGAATATATGACATTTTTAATATTTTACATTATACTAGTCATTTAACAAAGTGTTGTTTGCAGATTCATTTTAATTCCATTTTATCCTGGGCAAGCATACGCAAAATTATACAAATGTAATAACCTTTGTTGGTCAACTATTCAAATCACTTTATTCAGTGAAATATTGTGCTGGATGTGAAAGTACAATAAGTAGTAGGTGAGAATAAATGAAAGGCTATTACTGAACTAATTTAAATGGAAAACAGAAGAGTAGGGCATCCACGTGACATGAGGTTTGCACAATCTTTAAACTTTTCCAAATGCTTCATGTTTTGTTTTTTTTATCAAATGCAGTTAACTTAAACTAATTTTGATCGTTTAAGTGTATAATGACTCCAAGTTAAAGACTTGGGGGTATATTTACTAAACTGTGGGTTTGAAAAGAGATGTTGCCTATAGCAACCAATCAGATTCTAGCTGTCATTTATTTAGTACACTCAACAAAATGACAGCTAGAATGTGATTGGTTGCTGTAGGCAACATCATCACTTTTTCAAACCCGCAGTTTAGTAAATATAGCCCCTGAAGTTATAAGAGCTAGGGCTCTTCTAGAAAAACATAGAAACATGAGAGCCATATGTAAGTTATGATATGGTGTATGATAGACCACAGAGTGTTACATTTAAATCCATTGAAATTCCGTGTCTTTGGAAATTTTGTTTTTGGGGAAGATCATCTGATACTGTATTTAGTAGCACTGGAAAAACAAACAGAACATACTAAAGAGCATCAGTATCCATTGTATTGTTAATTGTTCTGCTTCTTATGGATAAGGCTAACATGTGTCCAGGTTGTCTTATAACAGTCACAATATCTGTGTATATGTCGAATGTTTGTTTTCAGTAAATCTTGACTCCTGGTGGACAAAGATTAACATAAATAGAAAATAGATGGTTATCATAATGCATGTGGTGCTTAAAAATATAAAATGTATGAATTGTAAAAGCTCTGCACAGTGCTTGAGAAATACTCTTGTTCTCTTCCTCAGGAAGAGTTACCTGGTCTAGCCGACCACAATCAAATGAGATTGCTGAGACAAGTAGTCAGAAATAGCCATTAAAACTGTGCTACCACCTACTATATTGCTGTGAGACATTTTTCATTGCTTATTTTCTCTTCACGCTTAACCTTTAATATGTCTGATTGTGCAGAGAAAAGAGACCAAATGACTGAGTTTTCATTATTCCTCACACAAGGAATATTGTTGTTTAATATCAGTCAGAGCTCAAGTGAGGGGTTGTCTTATAGCAACGTGTGAGAGAACAGCTTTCATGAATATCACCAACTTTTTGGCATTGCAAATGCAGTTCATCAGAGTAAGCAGTGCCATTTAACTGTTTATACAGTGCAATGGGAATGAGCTCTATATTTCATTGACAAGGTAGCAAAGTGAATAATGTACTTGTCAAATCAATGCCTCATCAAAACTGCAACATAAATAAAAAATGTAGGGAGATTCTTTTTCATTACTTCTGACTTAATTGAGAAAACCCAGAACGTCATTGTGTTACATCCACAGCAAGAAACCACTATTATTACCAATGTGCGTCATGTTGTTCGCAATTAGGGGATGCTATATAGAACAGCAATAGCTGAGAGGGGAGGGTTGGGGATATCTTCACTATGCTCTCCTGTAGACTTGTGACATCATCCCACTGCTTATATACTTAGGGAGGGCCAGCACTACTATGGTACAGAGACACAGAGCAGACTAGTCAGCAGAGGAGAGAGAGAAGGTACAAAAGTCTCAGTTGCATTTTTGTTTTTTTTGCATGGACTTAAGTTCCTGAATAAATCAATGATGTCTGGACTGAGAATTCATATGGTGTGTCTGATGCTGTTCGCTTTCAGCTGCTGCGGGATGTGCACAGGTAATGTACTGCCTCACTATCCAGACTTGTCACTAAGTAAATGTGATACTGAGCATCCTTAACTGTGCTGTGCTGTCCTGTTACATTATGTATTTATGCAGCAAGGAGCTTGGACTTTAATCTAAACAAAACTGGAAGATTGCTAAGTAATTCCTTTGTTGCTGCTTTTTGTTTCATAAGTATTGTGTATGATGATAAATATGTTTTATTTTTAATCTGTGGAAACTTGTCTTATAACATAATAAGCAGTGAATTACTCCTAATTTTATTGTTGGCTGCTTTACAGAATCACTGGAAAAATATGACATGTAGAGTGACAGCTTGGATTAAAAAGTGTTATGCAAATATTATGCTGGGTATATATATATATTATCATAGAATCTTTCTTTCTTTCTTTCTTTCTTTCTTTCTCTCTCTCTTTCATTACATAGAAAAGCTGAGCAGTAGGTAAAACTGTCTTGCTTGTTGTTTTGTATGCGGACATACACACAGCACTTTGAAATATACTGCCAAGGGGGTCATGGGTTGAGAAATTGCAGGTCACATTCATATATTCACCACCTAATTGTATTCTGAAATGGATTAAGTTAGTGAACTATTACCACCTAGCAACTCAGATATACACAGCAAAAAATGTACATTTTTTTATACTGACCTGTAAAATAATAGACATTGTTTCTCTGGTGCTAGGGTCACATTTGGAATGCTGCCGTTTTCTGACAGGAGATAGTGGGTTTTTAATGCGATGGTATACTCAGCATACCATTAAAGAGAATGTTCCCCTGTCATACCAGAGCGGTTCCACAATCAAAGCTCTGGTCATAAAATCGTTGTGCTCTAAATAAACCTCTGTGATACATGACTCACTTATTGTGAGTCCTACTTATGTAGCATTGACTTCACACAGAGATATGAGAAGTTTTCCAAATGTTGAAACTGCTGGTGCTTGCCTCACTTGGTATTCTTAGTATAGTTTGATTTTATATGACTGCTGCCAGTGGGACTGCAGCACATAATCCTTTGGTACAAAGAGGGTTAATATCTCTTACTAAGAGCATTTTCACACGTGCATAAAAACGTTTTGTTTTTAAAATATGCACATTGTAAACCATGAGCATTTGCTGTAACGGGTAAACATTCACACTTTATGGTAAATGAACATCTGACAATGCAATGTATGTGCATATTTATTATTATTATTTATGTAGTGTCAATCATATTATGCAGAGCTGTACAGAGAATATTTAAAGCTATGCGCACATCTTATTTGTACCTTAATGCTAAACGTTGAAAACTTCCTTTCATTAGGTTGCATGCAAAAGTAGGGTTTCAAGATTTGTCATTCTGGATTTAAAAAATGCTGAATAGCTTTAAATATGTGTGTTAACCCATTCACACATCCTTCTTGTTTATGTATAGCTGTGGAATTTTGGCTACATACACGTTTTTATTGTATGTTGAAAGTCTGGATATAGTGATGTATACTTAACTGTGGAATCAATCATATTTTTTGTTTCATAGTGTATATATTTCTGCAAAGACATTTTGAGGTTTGGGATGTGGTAGGAAAAGAAAATGGGTTCATTTTCACCTCAACACTGTAAATTTACTATATATATATATATATATATATATATATATATATATATATATATAAACAACCCGGGTTCTCTTGTGTGAATAGACGTATATAGTGATAGAGGTGTATTGAGTAAAGATTATTCTGATTTAGATTTCTAGGTACAAATGGCCTTATTGCAGCCTATTTAGAAGAATCATTGAGAAAATGAGTGATGTTTAAGATTATTTATATGACTTTTTGCCATACATAGTTATCTCACGCACATTCATTATTGAACTGCTATGTGTTATGCAAATGAAATATACCATTTATATATAAATATATATATATATATATATATATATATATATATATATATATATACACATATATATACATATATATATACACATATATATACATACATATATATATATATATATATATATATATATATATGTATGTATATATGTATGTATGTATATGTATGTATATATATATACATATATATATATATATATATATATATATCTATATCATATAACAGTGTAGGTCTTCTAACAATCAGTGTCATTTTAGTCAACATCATTAGTAGATAATCATTTCTATAAATTTGTTTTAGTGTACAGCATTAAAATATATACAACAGTACATAACTAACAACCTGCTGCTTAGCAACAGTTTTATATCATATTTATCCTTGTTTCTACTATTTTATTCTGTGGTGATTCTGTTGATATAGTGTAAGCCTTGTTCTTTGTGTTCTTTAACTAGACAGCCATACGTAATTTGCTCACAGATTATAAATGTTACTTAATATATTATAGGCATTTTCACTTACGTTTTATCTGCCTTCCTTATATACTATTTCACAATGTGCTATATTATCAAGCACAGTTTCTATTTTACTGGCCAGTATGTCGTAAAATAGGCACTATTATAGTAAATGATATTGATACCACCCATATCATATACATTTTTACCCATGCATAACATTTATTTGACTTTTAATTAAAGTAATCAGAGGATTGTAAGCATGTATTATGGTAGTACATTCATCACTTATACAGTACTAATGCATGTCTTAGCATAACAGGCTGACTCAAATGTCCATTGAAACAGACTAACTGTGCAAAGTATGAGTAATGACAGATACAACAGGTTGAAAAATGCTAATTTACTTTTATTGATTTTTAAGTAACATTTAGTATATATTGTAATTGTCACTTATATATACAGTAGCATAGTGTGTTATTTCCGTTGGTTTATCCCGTATATTTAAGATTTTTGTAATACCTTAATATGCAGGATTACAGTAAACATAACTGTTTATCTAATTACTTATTTAACCTTAAAAGACTTTATTGTATTGACTGCTATTCATTTTTATGCTATGGTGATTTGTAATGTAATGTAAATTATTAGTGTGATGTCTCAATAATGCCTAAACATTAATGGTCATGGGATTATACTAGTCAACAACTACAGATCATGTAACATTTCTTGATTTTTATTTTTCTTATTTTTATTTTAATTGTATTTTTATGTCGCTTGTGACAGATTCTGAAGAGGAGCTGAACACATTAGAAGCAGATGTGCTTAGCAATATGTACTCATCAAAGGTGTGTATTTGCACTTATTCAAGAGTATATTTTGTTTGTCATGAGTTCAAATGAAAAGTATATTTTTTCTAATATCAGATATTGGTTGACAACAAATTAGAGAACAAAACCACTCTAGGAGGTTGAATCTGGGAACTATGTGAGGCTTTCATCAGTACTTCAACTTTAAGTCATGAGAAACAGCATTCCTTTAATCTCACACAATACACTTACTGTAGCCACATACTATATGCCAGAAAATAGCTTGAACAGCACTTCTTTGTAATCATCCCTATTGACAAGACTCAATAACTAGAGTTTCAGTGCATTAAGTGCATGCTGGGAGTTATGTTCCTACATTTGCTGATACTCTACATTATGCAGGCTTCACTGAAAAAGTCATAGTCCAATTAGTTATAAATACAATCATTTATTTTAAATATGACTTTGTGCAAGCACACAACGTACACAAACTGTATCTTCTATCTTCGGATATCATAGAATCAATATTTCTGTAATGTCCTCCTTACTTCTTTGAATCATCGTTATGAGTGTGGAAGATATCCAATTAAAAAATATATTGTCATTCCCTTCCTTATTTGATAGGTAAGCATCAAAGTGCAATATAATCTACAGTTACTCAAATCTTTTAAAACTGTTTATTGAAATATTTTATTTTTTAATGTAATCTATGTTTTTGAAAAAGACAGCCATAGGCGAGCTGCTTCCCACATGATTGAGTCTGTCTGCCCACAATCGCGCCGGTTCGCATATGGTAGAACTTATTTCAACACGTTTGCATTTAAATGTATACATTTTAATGCTTATCTACTGAAAACTGTGAACCTGAAATGTGAAAGATAAACTTTGAACATAGCAATGTTTGCTGCTCAAATGAAATGCAATAAAAAGGACCCAATTAAGATCAAAATACAACATTTTAAAGTTATTTCAGTTTTGTAACATGAATTATGAACAGCAAACCTCGAATACGAACATAGGAACCTGAAATTTAGACTTTGAATGCAAGCATCAGTTTCCGAACCTCAAAGTCAAATTATACATTGGAGATTGTACCGTGAACATGTTTGAGAATCTTGAACCAGTGAAATTAATATTTTTTAACATCTCTAATGCTTACAATACTTTAATGCATAAAAAAATCAGTTATCGCATTATGTGCTCAATTGAGCAATCAACCATACAGGCTTCAGTTTCTTGTATCTGAGTAAGTGGTAAGGGAATGATATTGTAAAGTAAATTAGTGTTAATTCTCTCTTTATCTACTATGATTACATATCATGTTAAGCTACTTGATGTATGATACTTGTCAGTAAATTTCCCTTTTCAAGTCTCTAGATATAAAATGATTATATAAAATTGGTGAATATATCCATGACAGTTAATATAATGACATTGCTTAATGATTGTGAATAAATGACTGTAAAGCATATAAAAGCTTTAGAAAATGTAATGCATGCAGCAAATTTAATGTGCTTTGCCTTGAACTTGTTAAAATTAAACAAATTTTTATATTATAACCAAGATGTTTTTGTCATTATGCAACCTGAGAACTAGAGGACATGTAGGGGTATATTCATAGCAACCAATCAGATTCTAGTTATTATTTATTTAGCACATTCTACACAATGACAGCTAGAATCTGATTAGTTGCTATAGGCAACATCTCCGCTTTTTCAAACCTGCCGTTTAGTAAATATACCCCCTTAGTATTAATAAGAGTGCTCAAATTATTTGAATAAAGTATTTGTAGCTGACCAGAAAACCATTAGTTGTGGCTAGATCAATAGTCTCAGTATATTTATGACAATGATTGGATTATTGATAATTATTCTATAAATGATACTTAATGTGACCCTAAATCATGTACAGTATAGTAGCTTTATCTTCTAAACATATTTGCTAGATGTCCATATATATTCATGGAAACTTTTTAGCCACCTTACCTAACACCTATACTTCACTTTTACAAAAATGTCAACCAAAACAATTATATTTTAATTTTGCAACAAGAGTTTTTAAAACAAACCTATCTCTCTGCAATGAATTACTAAATTTCCATAATGCTTTGAACGCTTTGGGAAGACAAGTCATATAGAACAGACTGCTCAAGGTAAAAGAAAAACAATGGACCAATCATACACAATACATTTAAATATACACTAATATAGTACATTAGTATTTGTTTATTTCCTGACAATTTGTATAATTTTGCTGAGAGAAACCATATTAGGAAATGCATATGTATAATATTATTTAATCAAACAAAACTTCCCTAGAAGTGGATAATTCCACTACCAAACTCAGGAAGCAATAAATATTTAACTTCAGGAAAATACAGTTGAACATATTGGAAATTCAATAAATATATATTAAACAATGTTGCAGGTTTATGAATGTTGTAAAGTGTTCTTTCACACTTTATCAACTTATAATTACCCTTGCTTGAGGCATGAGTCCTCAAGAAACACATCGTGAATTGTAGAAAATGTGGAATTGGGAATACTTCAAAGTTGAGGTAGAGAAGCTTATGGTGTTGGAGGGATTCCCTCTTCATTCTTCTGTCTTCCTAGACAGATCAATTAGAGAGAGGTAAAGATAAACAGACTTACAGTGAGGAAAGCAGAAACAATTGCCATAGATCACACTAACTGTGGAGAAATCTATATATACACAAAACCAAGCAGTATTACCAGCCATTTCGTAAACTTCCAGGAAATGGATTTTGATTTCTGCAAATCCTAGATTTCTTGTACCTTTTCACTCACAAAGGCAACTGTCTCCCTGCATTTTGCAGGCTTACCAAAGATTCATGGATCTGATACACCCAGTGGGATTCAACTCTGAACCACTAATAGCCTTCTCAGTCCTGGTTTGTCAAAAGAGAAACCACACCCACCTAGACTCTTTTAACCGTTCTTACTTATTATGCCCCCCAGGTGATACCCCATTCTCTTGTCCATGGAAACCCTAGTCCTTATTGGAATGGCTTATAGAGGTGCACTTGGCCCCAGTTTCTGGATTGTATGGGGATGGTGATTTTGAAACAATAGGCTGATTGGATATATATAACTTAATGTATCAATTAAAGGATCATTTTGAATGTTTTAAATGTTTAATATAATAACAGGGAAACCTTTTTCAGTATGTTAAAAATGGATCTTGTTTATTTAGGGAGGGGAGCACATGTGGCAAATTTGGTTGACTGGACAAGTGCCAAGTTAGCATTAGATTACATGGCCAAGTACCCCTATTTCACCACATGTGCATTTTTTAATTAAGAAAATAGCACCTAAAAATTTTGATCTCTTGCTCGTCAATGTGTGCCCAGCTTTGAAGTGGGTGAGGATAGAACAATCTGTAGCCAATCAGATCATCAGACTGCTTATAGCAGCACAGACTTTTTCTGGAGGTAATATTGCTAAATTTGGGGGAGGCAGTGATATACCAACTTATGTGATTGAGAAAGTTAGAGCAATCTCTTTATGTGAGGGGGGATGGGGGGAATGAAGGAAAGAGGGATACACCAAATTCCCTTCCATGTAAAACAAAAGTCATGCTTTCAACTTGTAATGCCCAGGAGTATCAATGGAAGAGGAGAAGAGTAACATGGTGGTACAGTTGAGAATATGTATCTTGTTCTCCTTGTTTAAGAAATGTGGTAGCTACTTCTGATTTCAGTTACAGAGTGAATTGGCATTGCTCATAACTGCTTTGCTCAACACTATTTTTCAGTTTTTCATTTTTGACAGCGAAAATTTTTTATACAATTCTTCACCTGCTCTGACTGCCCAGAGTACATTTAAGTTGGCAGAATGCTCCATGTCTTTAACCCAATATATTTACTGCAGCTGTTCGCAGACCAGGAGTCTCCTAAAAGGATAGGAACAGATTGATTCAGTTTCTGCACCTTCAATCACAAGCACAGTGAGTTTAAAGCAAATGCAGTGTGCTGACTAGCATTCAAGTCTTATGTCTGGCAACTTAAAGATATCATGATATCATCATCAGAAATTCCCCTTGACCCTTAACTAGCTAAAATATACCTTTTGCACATTAATAGTATATGTTAAAAGTATATTGTTATGGTGGAACAATGGTATACAGTTTTAAAATATACTTTTGATTAATTAAATTTTCAGTACATTGTGATCATTAAGTAAATTCTGTGTACTTGAAATATATAGACAGAGCATGTCCATAAGCTTTACTGCTAATGTGTACTAATAATAAAACATCTTACATAGGCACTTTGAGTTTCTTAGTGTTTGGTGTTTCAAAAAAATACTTTACATATGATTATTAAATCGGGACGCAAAAAATTGCTTTATGAGACAAACTTAGTTAATCCTAGAGAAAATAATCAGAATTATTGGCCATTAATGTGTTCAAACATTTCCTCTTAGGTGAATAAAGCAAGACTTCCATACTGGAAAATGACTCTTCTCAATGTATGCAATCTTATAAACAATTTCAACACCCAAGCTGAAGAAACAGGGGAGACTGGGGAAAATGATCTAACAATCAGAAAACAATATCCTACATCTGTGGATGGGTTTAACCTGGAAGCAATGTTGACAGCTTTTCAGCTTCAGAAAATTTGCCAAAGCAGAACCTTTCAACATTGGGAGGTATGGTATTATATATTGTGTAAATGTATTTATTTATGTTTGCTGATTTGCAAAACTTACACTACTAATTATGACAGGAGAATGCTAGCAGGAGATGTGGAAATTGTCCTCTTGGCGTTTCGTGTTGTTAGAAATGAAGGAGCAGCTGGACTTGTTTAAGTGCTATAACTAGGGCACAAAGCTGGGGGAAGTCACTGTAATAACGTCTATTTGGCACTTTACTTCATCTTCTACTTCATTAGTGTTTTACTTGGTCTTACTCTTCTATAACAAAAGCCACATTTTCCTCAAGGTGAAAAAATAGGAATAATGTTAATTATATTGCAGTAAGACATAACTGCTGGATGATCGTGAGTTGCTGACTGTAATTCTTCCCATAACAGCCTTCTCTCATCTTCCTAGTTTATGAATCAGATATATCTGTATTGTATTTAAATGTATTAACTTTTTTTAAAAAAAGTATCATGCAGAGTAGGTGAATGTATGTTGGATACTTAGTGTTAGTGTTTACGTAGATAATGGTATCGAACATGCTGATCATCATCATTATTTTGTAGCTCTTTACAATTGGGAACAAACACACTAATAAAACAATACTGGGTAATACATACAGACAGAGAGGTAAGAGTGCCCTACTCACAAGCTTACAATCTATTTATGCTGATAAATATTTTGCATAAAATGTAATAAAAATCTATAAATGTAAAAAATACTTCCTGGCATTTTGCTGGACAACCTCAAGAGGTAGCCATTTTATACAATGGACATGTGCAAATGGACAAATCCCTATTAAAATTATTCAAATTAGGTACAGAATAATAGATTTGAAAGTGGTGAGGTGTGGTGAGAGATGCAGGGTGTCTGTCTCCCCATGGTCTCACGTTCTCCAGGGGCGGGAGGGCCGCTCAGTCCAACCGCTGTTATGGCCGGCCACACCCCCCCTCCCCCCCGGATGCAATATTACATATTTATTACCTTCGGCTGCATCACATGACACGCGATGCGGCCGCGTCATCAATGACACGGCCGCATCGCGTGTCATGTGATGCGGCCGCCTGCGCGCCCCCCGGGCTTAAACTTGCCAGCCCGCGCCTGACGTTGTCCCCCTTTCCTTGTGACAGCCTGGTGGTATGGAAGCCTAAGATGTCCAAAATTGCATCCATTACAAGTAAATTCGGCTACAACTAATGTTTGTACCCCGGTTTCTCCCTTTTACAAAACCAATTAAAGTGCAGGTCATCAATTTCCATTTATTAACTTATTTAGTCCCCTAAATTGAGGGTTGTCAGAAGAAAGTTAATTCGAGTTCACAGACTTTAAATTATTGTAATTCCATGTAAAATGACCATTATTATTACTAGAAATCCTTTTATTATTTAATATGGACATTGTTCACACTTTGGTAGAGAGGAACAGCACTGTGGCGCCGTGGTTTTCATTGCGGACGCACATTGTTGGGCCTATGGGTTCAATTCTGACTAGGGCTCTATATCGGTTCTCCCTTTGTTTGCGTGAGTTTCTTGCCAGAGTCCAAAAACATACTGGTAGAATAATTGGCTGCTAAAAAAATGGACCCTAATGTGTTTGCGTGACAGAGAATTTTGACTGTAAGCTCCAACAGTGCAGGGACTGATGTGAATGATTAAATATTCTCTGCACAGCATTGATACTATGGTGGTGCTATATAGTTACACTGTAATAGTAATAATAATAATAATAATAATAATAATAATAACATAAAATAAATATTATCCATTCTAATTATTTTATATTTATGCTCCATTTTAAGAATTATTATGTTAGTGTGTATTTTTTACATTTAGCTAAGAGGTTAAACAAGAATGACAGACATCTGAATATTGCAAATAACAGGTAGAAAAAGTTAGTTAAATGATAAACAGCTATATGAGTTAGTAACATTGGAGAATTTGATAAGGATTTTGTTATAGAGTAATACAATATCTGATTGCCGCTGAGCTTCAACGTCTCAGTCAATACTTGTTATTCTATAAGTATGGTATAAAGCTGGAAAGTTAGTTAACCTCTTGGGGTAAATTTACTGCCAATTTTAAACATTCTAATTATCAGGCTAGGTACATCATAGGACAGAAAAGATGGAAATCGGGCTGGAAATATTTTGCAGGAATTGGGGGTAGAGGTTGAGTCAGGGGATCTGTAATTGACTAACTTCAAGTGTAAGGATCCAATAGAGACAAATGTATAAAATCCAAAAGAGTTAAAAAAAGAGGGAAGGGAAGAGTAAGAGTGACAACACTGTTAGTGTCAAGAACATAACCTAGTCTATGTTAGACCATTACACAGACCGTTATGTGAGAGTGATATAATGGAATCACTGTCTAATTGAGACATTTTAATTAAACAATTGTTGCTATATAACAGTTGTCTAACTCCACCAATATATGGAAATTTAAAGCAGCAACCTCACATACAAGTTTGTTTTTTTTTAAAAATAGCAAGATGAGTACCTTTTAAACATGCATTTTATCATTTTCCTTAGCTGTCCTCCTAAAGATCAATATTTATTTCTCAAAATCACTTCTCCTGAGGAGAGCAGACAAATATGGCATATGGCTGCCACCACACAGCATCACAACTCTCAGCACGTCATGTAACGGCAGAGGGGGGAGAAGGAAAATGTGTTTAACAGTGTACAGAGCAGACAGAGCTCAGAGGAGCATTCCAAAGCATCTCTGCAAAATGCATCATGTGTCATGTGAGTGTCATTGCCACGGTAGTTACAAGTCAATGTGAAATTATAAATTATTAATATCAGCCTGAAGAAAAAAACAAGGAAAAATTGATAATTACCAAGATTCTTCTTATAGCCTGCTACAGTGATTTATTTCAAAAATTCGCTCACTATTTTTTCATGGGAATGCTGCTTTAAACATAAACAGGAAAATATACAGCATGAGAGCAAAAAAAAAAACCATATTAATTTGATCTTCCTTACTTGTGCTAAATACATACTTTCATTATTCGTTTTTGTTTTTTATGAATCCCCACCTCAATAGATATTTAATAGCTTTTGACTACTACTTCTCATGGAAGCATATGCCAGACTCACGACTATTTTGTAAAGCAGTGACTCCTAATATTAGTCCTGATCTCCCAAATCCATGTTTGGAGTTGAATGTGGTGACAGGGAGGAAAAAAAGGGACCATGATTATTATTATTATTATTATTAATTTTTATTTATAGGGCGCCACTAGGTATCCGTAGCGCCGTACAGGGACAGACAGAAACACAATACGGGGTGAGACAGCACAGTACAGTTAACAGAAATCACAGTAACTCAGAAGCTCAATGAACAGCTAGATTAGAGGTGAGAGCCCCCAGCGGGGTAGAGACAGGGGCCGGAGGACCTCACGGAGGAGACAAGGAGCTGGAGAGCAGAGTTAAGGTGGTGGAGAACAGAAGGAGAGGAGGCCCTGCTCGGAGGAGCGTACAATCTAAGGGGAGGGTAGGACGGACAGAGACACATTGGTAGGAGGAGGGAATGGGGATAACGGAGGCAGGGACGGAGGGGGGGGGGAGAATAAAAAGGAGGGAAGTAGGAGGGGGACAGGAGAGGGAGGGGGGTAGGGGGAGACTGGGCGGAGGTCAATGGGTGGGGGACTGAAGGGCTTTAAGGAAGAGGTGGGTTTTTAAGGCCCGTTTGAAGCTGGACAAGTTGGGGGAAGTTCTGATGGAGCGGGGGAGCTGGTTCCAGTGGAGGTGGGTAGCGCGGGAGAAGTCTTGGATGCGAGCATGGGAGGAGGAACCAGGGGGGAAGAGAGGCGGCGGTCGTTAGCTGAACAAAGAGGGCGGGGTGGAGCGTGAGTGGAGATGAGGTTGGAGATGTAGGGAGCAGTGGAGTTGGAGAGGGCCTTAAAAGTAAGAGTGAGGAGCTTGAACACGATTCTGTAGGGGATGGGGAGCCAGTGGAGGGATTGGTAGAGGGGGGAGACAGAAGAGGAGCGGCGAGAAAGGAAAATGAGCCGAGCGGCTGCATTGAGTACGGAGCGAAGGGGAGCGAGATGAGAGCGGGGGAGGCCAGTAAGGAGGAGGTTACAGTAGTCCAAGCGGGAGATAATAAGAGAGTGGACAAGGGCTTTGGTGGCATCTTGGGAGAGGAAGGGCCGAATGCGTGCGATGTTGCGCAGCTGGAAGCGGCAGGATTTGGCGAGAGAGAGGATGTGAGGGACAAAGGAGAGAGAGGAGTCCAGGGTGACGCCGAGGCAGCGAAGTTGAGAAACAGGGGAAATAGAGGATTTGAGAGCTGTGATAGAAAGGTCGGAAGGGCAGGGGGAGTCAGTGGGGGGAAAGACAATAAGTTCGGTTTTTGTGAGATTGAGTTTGAGGAATCTAGAGGACATCCAGGAGGTGATGGCGGAGAGGCAGGCGGACACCCTGGAGAGGAGGGAGGGAGAGAGATCGGGAGAGGAAAGGTAGAGTTGGGTGTCATCCGCATAGAGGTGGTACTTGAGACCAAAGGAGCTGATAAGTTCACCGAGGGAAGAGGTGTAAAGGGAGAACAGTAAGGGTCCGAGAACAGAGCCTTGGGGAGCCCCTGCTGGAAGGGAGGAGGGGGGAGATAGATCCGGAGGTGGAGACGGAGAAGGTACGGCCAGCAAGGTAAGAGGTGAACCAGGACAGGGCGGAGCCGGAGAGGCCAAAGGATTGGAGGGTGTGGAGCAAGAGCGGGTGGTCAACGGTGTCGAAGGCCGCTGAGAGATCCAAGAGAATTAGAAGGGAGAAGTGGCCCCTAGCTTTGGCAGAGAGGAGATCGTTGGTGACTATGGCCAGGGCAGTTTCGGTGGAGTGGAGGGGGCGGAAGCCAGATTGGAGAGGATCGAGAAGGGAGTGATCAGAAAGGTAGGTGGAGAGGCGGCTGCAGACGAGCCTCTCAAGTATTTTGGAGGCAAAAGGGAGAAGAGAGATGGGGCGATAGTTGGAGAGAGAGGTGGGGTCAAGATGAGGTTTCTTAAGAATGGGGGATACAAGAGCGTGTTTGAAGGAGGAGGGGAAGATGCCGGTGGAGAGGGAGAGGTTGAAGAGGTGGGCGAGGTGGTAGCAGGTGGCGGGGGAAAGGGAGCGAAGGAGGTGGGAGGGGATGGGGTCCAGGGGACAGGAAGACGGAGGAGAGGATGAGATGAGAGAGTGGACTTCTTCTCCCGTAGTGGGGTGGAAGGAGAAGAGGTAGTGGTGGCGAGAGGGAGAGGGAGAGGGAGGGAGGGTGGGGGCGGGCGGGTGAGGGGAGGAGGAGATTTTGAGATGAATGGCCTCGATTTTAGAGGAGAAGAAGGAGGCAAAGTCAGTGGCGGTCAGAGAGGAGGGGAGAGGAGGGGCGGAGGGGGAGAGGAGGGTGCGGAAGGTGGCGAAGAGGCGGCGGGGATTGGAGGACTGGGAGGAGATAAGGGATTTAAAGAAAGATTGTTTGGCGAGAGAGAGAGCGGAGCTATAGGAAGAGAGGATGAACTTGAAGTGGAGAAAATCAGCCAGGGAGCGGGATTTTCTCCAGTGTCGTTCAGCCGTACGGGAGCATTTTTGGAGGAAGCGAGTGACTTTGGAGTGCCAAGGCTGGGGTTGGGAGCGACGGGGTTTGACAGAGTGGGCCGGGGCGATGGCGTCAAGAGCAGAGGTGAGGGTGTGGTTGTAGAAGGAGACCGCCAGGTTGGGGCAAGCCTGGGAGGAGAGGGGAGAAAGGAGAGTGTCAAGAGTAGAGGACAGAGTAGCAGGATCGAGGGTGTCAAGGTTGCGCCTGGAGTGAGTAGGAGTGGGCATGGGGAGGGGAGTGGGAGAGGAGGAGAGAGAGAAAGAGAGGAGGTGGTGGTCAGATAGAGGGAAGGGAGAGATGGAGAAGTCAGAGAGATTACAGAGGTAGGAGAAGACTAGATCGAGGGAGTGACCGAGGCAGTGGGTGGAGGAGGAGGTCCATTGTGTGAGGCCAAGGGAGGAGGAGAGGGTGAGCAGTTTAATGGAGGCAGGGTCAGTGGGGTTGTCGATAGGGAAGTTGAAGTCACCGAGGATGATGGAGGGGAGGTCAGAGGAGAGGTGGTGAGGAAGCCAGGCGGCGAAGTTGTCGATGAAGAGGGAGGTGGGACCAGGGGGCGGTAGATGACGGTGACACGGAGGTGGATGGGATAAAAGAGACGGATAGAGTGTGCTTCAAAAGAGGAGAAGGAAAGGGAGGGTTCGGGGGGGATGAACCGAAAAGAACAGGCGGGGGAGAGGAGGAAGCCCACACCACCGCCTGGACGGGCTCCGGGTCTGGCGGAGTGGGTGAAGGAGAGGCCACCATAGGAGAGGGCGGCGGGGGAGGCAGTGTCAGAGTCGGAGAGCCAGGTTTCCGTAATGGCAAGAAGGTTAAAAGAGTTGGACAAGAAGAGATCATGCATGGCGGTGAGTTTGTTGTGGACGGATCTGGCATTCCACAGGGCACAGGAGAAAGGGAGGGAGGGAAGAGGAGAGATAGGGATGAGGTTGGCAAGGTGGGCAGACTGCTGGGGAGAGCGGGGGCAAGAGGGTGAGGTGTAGCCCCGGGAGAGGATAGGAATGACGCGTGGACAGGGGGGCATAGTGTGAGGAGGGAGAGACGCAGGGAGGAGCGAGGGAGTGAAACAGTGAACAATGGAAAGGGTAACAGAGAATAATGGAGACAAAGAATGGAGTGAATTACGGTGGATAGTGGATAGTGGAGACAAAAACAGTCAGTAATGAGGCTAAAAGTGGAAGGGAAAAAGGAGTCATAGTTTAGATGAATAATTTAAAAATTGGATGGAGCCAAGGCTGCCTACAAAGCAATATGTGGTAGGATGGGCAATGAAGAACTTAATTATAATCTTAATTGTAAGTTATTTAGAATATTTTTTACAGTGTTCACAGGAAAACTGTCCAGTGACAGCACAATCATAAGCATAAGGTTAGAAAGTGTGCACCCAATATTACCAGTATACACCAATTATTTAAGTCAGGTTACAGATGTGAATACTTTAATCCACTCTAAATGTACTGTGGGTATCCTTTTGAGGTTAAGAATAAAAACTATACATAATTTAAGTAGGTTAGATATTCATCAATAAAATAGATGCAGCATAATAATTACAAACAGGATATTAGTGTCCCAGTAATGTATACCAACTTCTCTAATATTAAAAAGCTCATACAAATTATTAACTAGTTGCCATTACTCTCTCTCCCTGGTAGTATTAATTGAATACTCAGAACTTACATGGGAAGAAAATAAAAATCCAAATAATTAACATATTAAATAATTGATAATTCAACAGTAAAATGCACAATAGAAACATGCTACACTAAACTTAAGTTTTATGGAAAAGTATAAAGTGAAACTACACTCTTATAGGGTATATTTGATCCATTGATGTATGAAACTTAGGGATTCATATTTCAAGCCCTCAGACTCACGCAGCTGTTAACCAGCTTTCAAACAGTAAGCTTTCTGTTATTTGTTAGACAATTGCATAGACTGTAGCAATCCAAAAGGAGGTAATAATTCCAGATATAAAAAGCTAAAGACTGTGAGTTCTTTCATGCAACTACCGGTAAATTGTTATGTAGTTTTGATATTTTATTGAATCAAAGTGAATATTTTGGTGATAAACCAAAGGTGGAGTTATATAAATGGTGGACACTAAAAAGAAATGCCTCAGGAAAGGAAAGACACTCAATTAGTAAGTAAAGCCAGTATTTATCATGAGATAGGAGTTAGGCATTTAGAGTACAGTCTGCAAACAGAGTTACAGATTTGTACAGTAACACAACTAGGTTAAAGTGATACAGGTGGAGGACACATGTGTGACAAAATAATAGTAAAGAGTGTGATTTAACTTGCATAATTTGAAGCAATTTAGCGGTATCCTTTTTCATAGATAGCAGCAGCTGACTAGGTGTGTCTGCACTGAGGCTCATCAAGCAGGGCACCTGAAGATAACCCCTCTGTAACGGCCAAGTGGGAGTGTCACCTGTCCATCAAGTTAGGGCTGTGAGAGGGGTGTAAAATATAAAAACCTGAGTTATTTAATATCTGGTTTGACATATGCCGAATAAGTTGGCTGGTGTCTAGGGAGCTAGTCTCTATTAATTTAGCATTAGAATCACATGAAAGTTTGTGAAATTTTATGTTATGATTTATAACCTGGAGTGATTATAACTAAATATGCCCACAATGCTCTCTTTCACTCCTAAGACAGCTGGTTGGCATGTTAGGAAGTAGATGCTTTCTAGATAAACAGGCAAAGTTTGAGTGCCAGTTTTGCAAAGTTGCTGTGTAGAAATTTCCTGTGTGGTTTCGTGCATTTAATAAACTTATGCAGGACCAGTGATGTCACAGTACCTAAGATGAGTGACTAAGCCTTCTTAACTTTTTGACCTGTATGAAATCTTGCCTTAAAGATGTGGAAGGAGCCATAGCTGTCTCTAGTTAATCGTGAAGGTCACACCTTTTTCTCAGACCTGCAGTGGAATAACAGCTTAACAACAACAATGAATTTTACTTTTGTGGGTCAAAGCAGAAATGTTCAATTTTGTTGTTTTGTCGTCATTTATAGCTCAGAATTCTATATAGCCAAGTCTTCTAGTCTTAGATTCCCTTGAGTTTTAACTAATGGGGTGTAGCTGTTCCTGCTTGCTACAACTGAATTGCTCATGTACAGTATGTTGTCTAGTAAAATATATTATAATATTGCTGAATTTTGATATTATTCTATAATTTTATCAAACAACAAGCTGCTAAGAATTATTATGGGTAAACAAACCTTTAAATGAATTAAACCCTTGGACCTAACCTAACCTTTTTTTTCGGTTTCAGCTACTTCAGCAAGATTATGTGGACCCCAGCAGTTCAAAAAATGAAAATGAAGATGTAGTAAAGAGGAAAACCCCTTATATTTTTAAAAGACAGTCACATGTAAGCAAAGCCAGAAGACCCTACATACTTAAAAGAGGCTCTTATTACTAACACATTCCATAAGATGCAGTAATGCCTGTTTAATTTATAAGTTAATGTGATTTATGGATATTTTACTTACAATTAAAGTTATATTTGTGTTAAAAATATATTTAAAAATGATTGCCATTAATATACAGTAAATGTGTTTTTATTCACGTTGTTTCTTAAATGTTATTTTTTATAAACATAAACATTATTTGGACTTTTACATTTTAAAAATAAATACAATGTGTCTGCAAGATGGTTCCTAAAATCAGTTAGAAGCAAAGTGTGTTCTGAATGGTTACAGTAATGGACTAGTAGGAAACAGCAGTATTCTGGGTGAAACACTTAAAAAATTGCTACTGGAAATGATCTCCAATATTTATTTTTCAGTTCTATAACTGAATAGTTGACAAAAGTGATCCTGGCAAGTAAACAAAAATATATATAAATGAAAGATGTGCCAATATAGTTGTATAAACACGTGTAACACAACAACGCATCCATAGTCAACCAGCACTAATATAGTGACATTTGGTTATACTCTTTACATTCACAGTCAGTCTCAATTTCTCTTTCTTATTTTTCTCTTTTTAAAAATAGTATAGTCATTTGTTGGCCATGACACCATGTCCAGAAGAATAGGTAAAGATACATGCTTATTTTCTATGCCTGTAACTGAAGTTCTTCACTGAAAGAAACTCATAGCTTCTAATGTGCTTTATTTTAGAATAACTTTCAAGATGAATAAGGCATTTTAGGAGCATATTAAAAGTATATCTGAAACACCAAATTGCTTCAAGTACGGTCCAATAAAGGTCCGTCAGTATCTTGAGGATAATGAAGTATACTTTTAAGTCAATAACCAATAGGTGAAAATATATTTGATAAAGTATTTGCTTTGTGTGGAAATGCAAGCTGCAATGTTGTAAACAGAAAGACTGAGATATTTTTGTAATTTGTATATTTATTTAAGATTAAAAGTGAGTTTAAAAAGGTTTTGAATTATCAATGCAATAGAACTTTCCATTAGAGTTGAGGGAAATTGCTGAACATTTTTTGCTTGAATCATGTGTCATGGCAAAACAGGCCATTTTGCTAAGGTACTATGTTCCGACAATACAACGTCTGCTATTGGCAGGGCCGGATTAAGGGAATGGAGGCCCCTGGGCTAAGAGGGCCTCCATTCCCCCGTGAGGGCCCCCCCTCTATTCCGAAGCAGCATTGATCTTGCCGGGGGCGCCCCCCGCCCCTGACTGATCAATACTGCTGCTGAGCACTTTCAAGGGCCTCCTGGATGCCTGAGTCCCCTGGGCTGTAGCCCAGTTAGCCCTAGGGTTAATCCGGCCCTGGCTATTGGTTTACTATTCCATAAAATGTCACGTATTAGTGATTTAGCATTTTGCAGAACTTAAAGTCTATGAAGAGAACTTTGGTGACGTCCATTTATTCTGCTGTGTGATGTGGCTTGGGTAGGACTAGAAACACTTAAGACCAAATTCCACCAGCTAAACGTGCACAATTTCTTGACCAAATGACGAATGAGGCATATATTTAAAAGGAACAATTTAAAAATTGTGCCCTTCTCTATCTTTTTAAAAATGAATATATGTATTAAGATGTGTTAGCTCGGAATGTAAATGGATTGGTGCCTCGGAAAATTAATGTGAGTATAATGTATTGATAACATCAGTTAGATTATTACAGATTCTTTTGTAAATGTAAAAATATTTTAGACATATATTTACATTACTTACACTACTTTTAAATGTGTTACCAAGAAAAATAACATGTTACACTATAAAATCAAGTCAAATTTATTAGTGCAATCTAAGCCAACGTTTCATATGTATCCTTTTGGAATAACTGCCATGAATGCAAAATAAACATAACTTATTATGCTAATTTCATTTTCACCTTAAATCAAGTCACATGGGGAACCTAAATATTATTATTATTATTATTATTATTATTATTATTATTATTATTGTTAACAGTAGCAATGAAATCATACATAGAAACAAAATATTGTTCTTACAATAATAATGACCAAGGTCTCTTTAAGACATTAGCATACCAGCTATTATTTCACTTATAAACATTATTAGTATAGAGCACATGCTGTTAGAATAATTCCAAGCACATTGGCTAGGTATTATGTATGTATATAAATCCTATGTTTTCTGTTAAATACATTTATGATATTGACAATAGGTTCCAATATAATTTTAGTATTTGTTAATTAGTGTAACAAATATGTAAAAAACTATGTATCCTTACAAACTACTCAGAGAGTAAAATGATTTTAACATATGTGAAACCTAGTTCTTGATGGTATTAATGATGTCCAGTGAAGAAGTTTAAGTGTATATTACTAAACGAGACAGAAGACGAATGTGTACGCACCAGATGAAGTGTTACACTGAGTTGTCTTGATTTTACAGCCTGCTACTCAATTACTAAGCATAATATATGATGCTGGTCGATTATCATGAATATTGAATATTAGGACTATTGGGCATATTGCAAGTTACTGGCAAGTTACCGGTAAATTCACTATCTGCTGGACAATTACTGGCAAAATTGCATCACACAAACAATTACTAGATATATTAAATACTTCTGGTCAATTAGTGAGCAATGTACACAAGGGATGACTTGAAGACAAGATGAGGATTGCGGTCCATTTCTTAATAGACACAGAGAGGGTGCAGTAATTAAAAAGAAAATGTATTGGACATATTTCAGTAGAATTTAGTTTATGGTAGGCATGTGCAGGCAGATGGGAGGGAGGCAGAGGAGAAATTGAGAGAGGATACGGTTAAGACGACAGGTAGAAGGGGAAATAATGACAAAAAAGCAAGAGCCTCATAACCAAAGATGTTGAAATAACAGATGGTAGAATGGGTAGAGGTGGATGCAAGGAAAGAGGGTGAGGCCTGGCAGGGGAAGATTTTGTGACTAATGGTATTAATTCTTTAAGTAATGTTCGTGGCAAAATCAAGGGCTGTATGGAGAAGAGGAGCGGAGGGTGAAATGGAGAGAGAATGGAATTTAAGGGGGCAAAGAGGTGACTTGAGTTGGAAGATTGGGTGGATATTACAATCTTAACACATTGCTAGACATGAGGCACCTATGGTGGGTGAAAGGTGGGGGAAGTAGGGGAAGTGGAGAGATGGGAGGGGACTTGTAAGGAAGTAACTTCTGTGAGAAGAGAAAATGTAGGCAAAGTGAGTAGAGGCAGAAAGTCAATATGAACAAGGAGGGGGAGTAGAAGTGGAAGGGAGACTGCTCAAACAGCTAAGCAGTGTATAGACAAGGTACACCGAAGGATCTGTCTGTACCCAGACTGGGTTGAGTCTCTGGAGCTGGCCTGGTGACTACATAGACAAAGCTGGGTGGCCTGGCTGGATGTCCCTCTGCATATAGTGAATGGACTGGTGCAGATGGTGATTACACTAGCAGGGGGGAGCAAATAGGAACTGAATTGCTGGACCGGACTGAAACCGGAATTCTAGACCGGACTGTAAACGGAATGCTGTAACCGGAGTGCTGAAAGAATATTGCTGTAACTGAAATGCTGGAAGAGAATTGCTGTAACGGGAATGAAACTGGAATGTTGTAACCGGAATGCTGTAGCCAGAATGCTGGAAGAGGATTGCTGAAACCAGAATGGAACCGGAATGCTGTGACCAGAATGCTGGAACTGGAATGCTGGAAGAGGATTGCTGTAACCAAAATGGAACCAGAGTGCTGTGACCGGAATGCTGGAAGCAACCAGAGTGGATGGAACCAGAGTGCTGGAATCGGATTGGAGCCAGAATGCTGACTGCACTGTCAGAGCTGGGTAAGTAGCAAGACTGTAGCAAGACAGTGAGAATGTAAATTGCTGGGAAATAGGTTGGCGTCTGGAATACAATATTGCACTGGCAACAGGAAAGGGCTCCAGGAAATCCTTTTAAAGTTGTTGTTGATTGCTGATTGCAGACTGCAATCAGCTGGGCAGAAGCAGCACTCTGAGTTGCAGATATGGATCAGGTGACTATATCCAAGATGGCAGCACCCATGGACTGGTTTTGGAGGGAATCTGAAATGGAGGCTCTTATCACCTGATTGGCTGAGAGGAATCATGTGGCCGAATCCAAAATGGCCACACCCATACTCTGATTCTGGAGGGATCTCTGGAGTGAAGACAGACTGGACAGCATCTTACAGAGAGGTCTGAAACGAGCAGAGCATGAGGAACGCACGGACAACTTGGAAGGCAGTGAAGAGGTCAGTGGCAGAACCTAAGAGCCTGGTGTGTGACAACGGAAAGTTGTGGGGCAGAAAGAGTGAATGAGACGTAAAGAGTGGTAGCAATGAGATCAGGCAAGTTAGGGCTAAGAGTTGCTACGTATAGTGATAAAGAACATCAAGACAATGGAGCAGAGCAGAAGCTAGGGATGGTAGGGTAAGAGAGCAATGAGTAGGTGAATAGCGAGACATGGCAGTGGTAGAGCAAAGAGGGGAGGAAGAAGACTTGATTATGGGTGTGAGGTATTATTATGATTATGCGCAGTAAGGTCAGTGAGTAAGGTGGATGCAGGGAACAACTCATGACTGCAGGAAACAAGAAGTAGCAAGGAGAAAGAATGATATAAGAGGGAGAAACATAATTTTGGAGAGAGTAGAAGTTCGTATAGAAGTTAGTTAAGAGTGCATAGGAGAAATGGAAAAGGGAGGCAGGTGACAGTCATATTAAGACAGAGAAGTGATTTAAGCGCTGTTGGTCCCTCTAACCATTACCAAGTGAACAAATAGGCATAAAGACAAAATAATTATACTTAATTTTCTTTTTTAGCCTTTTTATCTTGAAGAATCTGTAACCTCTTGTTCTCCAAATAAATCATGCAAATAAAATAAACATCAAAATAGTGTGATACCATTTATACAAACAATATTCACTCAAACTGTGTGCTTCAAAAATATATTGATGGTTCAATTATGTGATTATGTGACTGTAATAGTGCTCCACTTTATGCTTCAAATATATGATCATCCCATCTGCTGCCCCTAATGGTCATTAACTCACCAGAGTTATACTTAGGTAATATAGAGCTTTAATACATGGGGTATCAGAATCAAGTTCATGATGGTGTTATAAGGGAAATGTAAAAGAGTGTAGATAAGAGGGGTGAAAACAGATAGTGTGAGAATGAGTAGTTGGTTCAGATGTAGCATGGTAGCAGGGTAAATTAGGAGGTGCAACTGCCATGCAACAAGAACAACCTAGTTCCCACAAAAAGGCTAAATCCGGCCCTCACAGGAGGATGAGATGTCTTGTATATAGGCCAATCAATAATAGATAGAATATCTCTTGAAAATAGCCTAATAATATCACTGATGGCTAATTTCCACTGCAGCTAATTCAGGTCCTATTACAGAACCCTACTTGTAGAAAGTGCTGGTGTCCTAGGATGAGACGGGTCAGCAAACACTTTATAAGCGCAAGCTCCTGAATTTATTCCTGCACAAATAGGAACCAATGAAGTGGATTAACCTTTCATGCTAACCTGTTTCCGGACAGACCAAAGTGAAGGTAACACTCAGTGTGGCTGTCAGAGCAAGTGATTGATTACTACACAAGCAGCAGGACCTGCAGCGGTCTATCTAACTTAGCGCTTTTCAAATCCTTCCGGAGGGTATGAACATCGGTTCCATACCTGTAAGACAAACTTTCTTTACTGTTTAGAGAAAAAAGGATTGTGGTATATGACCACCTACTGAGGTGAGAAATCTATTGCAAGACTTGAAATATCTGTTTGAGAACTTTATTATACAATATATTAACAAATTATTCTCAGAAAAAAATCAGGATCAGAACTCCTATATATTATCGTCATTCTGGGAACAATGTTTCTCTAATTATGTTTATGGAGGATTCTAACTGAAAATTTTGCTGAATTTCTAAGTGCATAGATGATCTATATTTAGATTTATATTTCTAATCAGAGCAGGGGACAAATATAAAAAGGAGCCTTGGTCACAGGACCTATATAATATGTTTATGTGTTATTATGTTTTTTCTTTTATATTTATTATATTTTTTATGCATGGTGAGGTATATTAAATATGTTTTTATTTTAAGAACCAATCATTTTATTTTTTTATTTGGGAGAGTGACTGTCAGAACACCTCTCTATATATTTATATATATCTATGACTATTCATACAGTGCTGTTCGACTTGTGTGCCATACAGCAAGAACAAGATAAGCATAAAGTAAAATTGCCTGTTCCCAATTTCATAAATAAAAGCCTTACATTATCTAAACTGCCAGTCATTATTGCAAGCCAAAAACAGTATTATGTAAATTATTTTACAATCACGTGGATGACACGGCAATGGTCAAGTACTTAGTATGTGCCTAATGGGTCAGTCAAGGGCAACAAGGAACAAAATTTGGAACATTGGGCCTTGATCTATCATATTTATACACATTATAGTCTCATTTGGGAGAAAGATGCAAATCCTGAAAAACCAGATGCCAGTTCCAAAAACACAACTGAACATGTTAATTTACATCAAGACTATTTGTGTATAATAATTCTACAGTAAAATTCCAAATCAGAGATACACTATATGGACAAAAGTATTTGGCCACACCTGCTAATTTTTGAATCGAGGTATTAATCAGACCCATTGTCTGAGGTGTATAAATTAAAGCACCAGGCCATGCAGTCACCATTTGTAAACATTTGTGATACAAAATGGGTCGTTCTGAAGAGCTATTCCACAGTTAACTGTAAGTGATATTATTAGAAAGTGGAAGCGTTTATGAACAACAGCAACTCAGCCACAAAGCGGACGACCTCATAAAATCACAGAGCGGGGTCAATTACTACTAAGTCATCAACACTATGCTGATACCATAGCTGAAAAGTTACGAACTTCCACTGGCATTAATGTAAGAACAAAAGCTGTGCAGTGGGAGCATTATGGAATGAGTTTCCATGGCTGAGCAGCTGCATGCAAGCCTCACATCACCAAGACAATGTCAAGCATCGGATGGAGTAGTGAATAGTACACCGACACTGAACTCTGGAGCCTTGGAAACATGTTCTGTGGAGTGACAAATCACGCTTCTCTATTTGACGTTCAAATAGGCGAGTCTGGGTTTGGCAGATGCTGGCAGAACGTTACCTTGCATTATGCCAACTGTGAAGTTTGGTGGAGGAGGGATAATGGTATAAGGCTGTTTTTCAGGGTTTGGGCTAGGCCCCTTATCTCCAGTGAAGGACAATCTTAATGATTCAGCATACCAAGTCATTTTTGACAATGCTATGCTTTCCCCAACAGTTTGGGGAAGGCCTTTTTCTATTCCGACATGACTGTGCCCCAGTGCACAAAGCAAGGACTACAAAGACATGGTTTGATGAATTTGATGTGAAAGAACTTGACTGGCCTGCACAGAGCCCTGACCTCAACCCCATCGAACACCTTTGGGATGAACTGGAATGTAGACTGCGAGCCAGGACTTCTCGTCCAACATCTGTGCCTGACCTCATAATGGCTCTACAGAATGAATTGGTACAAATTCCCACAGAAACACTCCAACATCTTGTGGAAAGCCTTCCAAGAAGAGTGGAAGCTGTTATCACTGCAAAAGGGGGACCAACTCCAAATTAAACTATATGTATTTGAATACAATGTCATTATAGTCTCTGTTGGTGTAATGGTTAAGCGTCCGTATACTTTTGTCCATATAGTGTTGCCCCCAACTAGCACTGCTTAAATTATTAGCCAGGGGAAAAAAGTACAGCAGAACAATACTTCAGCACACTTCCTAAACACGTGCTTAGCGAAAATGATAGCTTTAGAAATACCACATCTGCATTTTTTCAGGAAGTTCTTACTTGAGCAGATTGCTATTTTTTTAAGTTTGTACAGGTTTATGCCGACCCCTACACTTGAACATGTAAGCCTCCTCCCTATCTTTCATGTGCTGTGTTCTGCTGCTGGCTAATGCCACAGAGATTGTATGTAATTTACAGGAAAAATTGAAATTCAGTTCTAGAATATCAGAACAAATTGAAGCAATTTGCAAGGTGATTTTGGCTAAAAAAAAAATAATAATTTTGCTGCGATATTTACATGCAATTTGGCTGAATCGTTTTGAACAAAATTTCTGGTGCTTCATAGCATCCCAGCAGTCAACACTTAATATTCAAAGGACAAATCTCCATCCAGTAGCACACCTTGGGGTATATTTACTAAACTGCGAGTTTGAAAAAGTGTAGATGTTGTCTGTAGCAACCAATCAGATTCTAGCTATCATTTATTTAGTACATACTACAAAATAATAACTAGAATCTGATTGACTGCTGTAGACAACATCACCACTATTTCAAACCTGTAGTTTAGTAAATTAAACCCTCCTTGATTGTAACACATGGTCTGAGATCTGTACATTTATAACCTATGTTTTATAGCAAATCTATGGCCTTCCTGCATCTTAATATCATATTGTTTATTAGAAAACATAAAAATGAAATACATTTATTTCGCAATGATAAGAAACCACTATCATTATGAAAAATCACTATAAAAATGGCGCAGTTAGAGAGGTTTTTTTTAAGGTATTGTCTTAAAATTGGAAAGTTCATTGAAAGTTGTAAAGTTATTATTATTATTATTATTATTATTATTATTATTATTATCCTTTATTTGTTAGGCATCACAAGATTTCCGCAGCGCTGTACACCATACAAACAGTACACTATATAGGGTGAAACAGTACAAAACAATAAACAGAGATACCAATACTTCAGGAGCTCCAGGCAGGTTAAAGCAATAAACACGGAGCAGAAGAACAGGTGAGGAGACAGGAGGAAAGAGGGCCCTGCTCAAGTGAGCTTACATCCTAAGGGAGGGAAAACAGAACAGGCACATGGGGAGCCAGATGAGGCAAGGGAGAGAGCGAGTGGAGGAGATGAAGGGGTTATGCGGATGGTTGGTAGGCTTTAAGGAAGAGGTGGGTTTTCAGTGCACGTTTGAAGGAGCACAGAGTAGGAGAGAGGCGGATGGAACGAGGGAGGTCATTCCAGTGAAGGGGGGCAGCACGGGAAAAATCTTGCATTCTGGAGTGGGAAGAGGTGATAGGAGTGGAGGAGAGGCGTCGATCATTGGCTGAGCGCAGGGAGCGGGCAGGAGTGTGAATGGAGAGGAGGTTAAAGTTCATGTCAGATTGGTGGCATGACTGTGCCAAGTCATAAAAGCAGAAAGTGAGAATTTCAACCAATATTTAGAAAAGAGGAAGTAGTAGTTGGTTTATATTAAATAACAGGGACATTTCCAAAGACAAACATTTACAGGATACATTTTACAATGACATTATGCTAGCCTTCTTATTCCACTTTCAACCAGTCTTATTTTCTTTTGGCAAGCCCTGCAGAGGGCTACACCTACATCTGATGCAATTCAGCATATAATAAACAAAGCCGAAGCCAATATATTTATATGAAAATAATGTAACATACTCGTGTATAGATAACTAAAAACACAGATGTGTCAAATATATTAAACAAGACTTAAAATATGTTAAATAATGAAATATATATTATGGAAATCCTCTTCCAAAACCAATTTAGAGACTAAAATGGATTTCATTTAAATAAAAGAGAAGTACTGTATATATTTATTAATAAATTGTATAATTTGATACAGCTTGCGTTTAATATAATTTAATGGTTAAATGCTTCCATCTACTGGCAATTTAGATGCATTACAACTACATGTTATTTTTAATCAATGCAGCTTTACAGATAAGACATGCACATCCATAGAAAACAAGGAAGCACATATACTTATTTTGCTTATAGATACTGAAAGATTAGCCTATTAAAATATAACATACTTAGTTTAATTACTATTTTGCAGCGTTAGCTATAGTTTTGATGCTATGGTATCATAGTACAGTAGCAAAGTTACATGTTTTTTCATCTCACTTGAGAGTAGCAAATTTCCCACCCCAAACCAATTGTGTAAGCCCCTAAGAGGATAAATATTTAAAACATATTCAGAATTGTCTGTAATATTGAAAATGTAAAGAATAATAATTTGTCCTTTAGAGTTATGCTAAAGTTTTCTAAACATGAAATGTTTATTTTTTTATTTTCTTCTAAACACTGCATGAGAGCATTTAACATAAAAATAGTAACACAGCGCCAATGAATGCAGTTGCTGCGCAGGAGCAAACATAGTAATCTGCAGTGCATTTATTCTACTCCATTATGAACTGGAGCACCAAGAGAGTGGTGAGGTAGGTATAAAAACCCAGGCTTCTCTTGGAGGCCCGGCGATGGCAGATTGTGGTGGAAAGAGCTCTCGCTGCAACCCCAGTTTAGCCAAAATAAAGACTGGGCAAGGTGACTGTACAGACCAATTGCTCCATGCAGTCACACCACTCTTAAATAGCATGTGTGCACAGTAACGGAGGTTTTATGTAGTCACATACCCTTAAGGGCTGCAGCAGGGGCCGGCTGGGCTGGGGAGGCATAGCCCCCCGGGCCAGTCCTATAATGTGCTACCATAGTCTAGGTGGCTAGGCCACCTGCATGTTTTTTCCTTTAAAATGTTCCTAATAGGATGCTGATCCGAGTCTAAAATTTGCCAGTCCTTCCCTAGGCTGCAGGAGCAGTTTGGGGGTGCAGCCCAAGAAGTGCCAGTACCAGGCCTTAGTTTACTCCTGAATATGACCTGGTCTTAGTGGAAGATTAAGATGATCTAGGCCTGTGGTCTGTATTTACCTCACTAGACCCTACCCTAAATATCTCAACTACATGCGACAACATGCGCCTTCTTAACCTTTGAATGCACAATAGAGAAAGAGGGTGCTGAAGTACTTGATGTATTGGAGTGACCTTTGCGCATATAGGAGTTTTTTTGGATCAAAAGAGTATCTGATATAAGCACTCAAGTTATTTATCTGACATGCATCTTTCCAAATTTGTGCAAGTAGTGTTTGTAGGAAAATACTACACTATCTGACATCCTCTTTTTAATTTTATGTACATTATTGGAGTGACCTGCTCTTTCCTTTGTATATATATATATATATATATATATATATATATATATAAAACAGATAAAAGAAACGGTGCGCTCAGCTATATTACTAAGAATTAGAGATGCTCACTGAACCCCGTGAAATGGTTTTGGTTTTGGATCTGGATTAGCTTCTTCTTTTGGTTTTGGTTTTGGTTTTGGCAAAACCACTCTCGTGTGTTTTGGTTTTGGTTTTGGATCTGTATTTTTTTAGAAAAATTGCTAAAATATCCTAAAATCACATAATTTTGCTCTTTTTTTGTTCCTACATTATTATTAACCTCACTAACACTAATTTCAAATCACTTGCAGTCAATTTTGACCACCTCACAGGTCACATTATTATTTTCATACACTTTTGGACAAATACTGCAGCAACCTGGCTGGATGCTAAGTGACAGAGCAATGACTCAAACACACAGTAGTTCCTAGCACATCTAGGACACAATGGCACGCAGCGGCTATATGAAATCAAATGATCACATACCTCTGGGAATAGCATCAGTTCCGTAATTAGGATCAGCTCATGACGAGTGCCTGTCAGCAATAGCAGAGGTAAGAGCACCTTACCAAGGAGCGGGTCCAGATAAAAAACAGCAGTTCCTTTAGTGCGCACCATAAATCCGGGTCCGGACACACAGCATACGTGTGAATAGTTGGTCCCACTGATGATAAAGTTTCAGGCTCGATAGTAGCATTCAGATTACTCGGGCACTCAGAATGTGACAGGCAACATAAAACAAGGCGACGCGTTTCGTCTGGTAGACAGAATTTTTCAAGCAGTATCAACCCATCTCGATAGTTGCCCTTTTTAAAGGGAGTATTCCTTCATCTATGTGTGTATATATAGCCCAAATCAGGTACATATGCAACTAACATACACGCAAATGCAATAAAATAATAAGTTATCAAAATGGAAATGGAAATAAAAATAAATATAAAAATAAATATAAATAAAAAAAAAAAAAAATAGAAATAAAAGTGAAAATAATAATAACGATAAAATAAATATAAAAAAGAAAAAAAGGGAGTTGAAAACAATAATGAATAATAAATATAAATAAAAGCATAAATTTAAATCTAGGAATCCCAATCATTAAATTCCAAGGTTTCATTCAAACCTTCTGGGCATAAGGTTTGTAATTTGAAAATCCATGACACCTCACTTTTGCATAATTTCTTATAACGGTCCCCCCCTCTGTCTGTGGGATCAAATCTTTCTATTCCAGTTATCTTCAAACTCTTCAGATTAGTACCATGTACTTCCGAGAAATGTCTAGATACACTGTGTTTCATATAGCCCTTCATAACATTTTGCCTATGCTCTCTGAAACAGATTTTCAGAGAGGGAGTGGTGCGGTCCACGTACTGGAGTCCACAGGGGCACTCCAGTACGTAGATGACAAAAGTTGTCTCACAATTAATATATTGTGAGATAGGAAAAACCAATTTGTTCACTGTGGACCTAATGTTGGTAACTGCTTTCTGAATAAAATCACATGTTAAGCAAACATTCTTATTACAACCATAACACCCTGGTTTTTTAGATGGTAACCAGGATTGAGCAGTCGTCTTTCGGTTTTTTATTTGATCATTTTTATTAGATCTTAAAACACTTGGTGCTAATAATTTTTTTAAGTTATTATTTTTCTTATACACTACTGTTGGAGTCTCGTCCAAAATATTACTCAAAATATTATCCTGATGTAGAATTTTATAATTGTTGGTTATGATACGCTTAATCAGTTAAGATTTATTGTTATATTTTGAGATATAAATGAGAGAGTTATCAAAACCTTTTTGTTTAGTGGAATTATCAGATTGAGTTTTATTTTTTGAGACTAATAAATCGCTTCGTTTTAGTTTGGATGCATACTCTTTAGCTTCTTCTAATAGATCTGGCAGATATCCTCTCTCAGAAAACTCCAATTGCATTTTATTAGCTTGTACTTCATAATCATTCTTAAGAGTACAGTTCCTTCTGATCCTACATAATTGTCCCTTGGGGATATTTCTGATCCACGGTTTGTAATGGCCGCTTTTAAAATGTAAATACGTATTGGAGTCTACAGGTTTGTTATAATTATTGGAAATAATTCTATTATTAGTTTACTCTATCGTCAAGGTAATATCTAGGAAATTTACAGTAGAGCAACTGAACTGGTGAGTGAAAAATAAATTATAAGTGTTAGTGTAAAGAAAAGAAACAAATTCTGAGGCCAATTGAGCACCTCCATCCCAAATGATAAATAAATCATCTATGTAACGGCTATAGAGCACCAGGTTCGCCCATACGGGCCACCCCAAATGAGGTTGTCCTCCAACGCCCCCATATAGATGTTGGCGAAGCTAGGGGCAAACCAGGTGCCCATGGTCGTCCCAAGTATCTGTAAATAATACACCGACTCAAACAAAAAATAATTGAGCGTAAAAATAAATAAAATTGCATCAACAATGAAATCAAGATGTCTCCCAGAGATCTCACCTTTCTTAGTTAAAGCCTCTTTAACTGCCTGTGCCCCACTCTGATGGGGAATATGTGTATACAATGATTGGACATCCAGTGTCAGGAACCAGGGCCATCTTTTCCATTGGGCACGATGGGCAGCTGCCCGGGGCCCCACGGGCAAGGGGGCCCCATAGGCACGGCTCTTAATGAGAATAAATAATCCTGCAAAAGAAAAAAGCCTGCAAAAAAAACCTACAAGGGTCACTGAGCAAGTACATCTATCTATCTCTATCTCTATATATCTATATCTGTGTACATCTATATATCTATATCTATATCTAGGGGCCCCGGTGCACTGCTTTGCCTGGGGTCCCATAATGTTGTTAAGATGGCCCTGTCAGGAACCCCCAACCTGGACGCCAGATTATATTCTGAATCAAATTCAAGAAATGCATGGTGTCTCGTAGGTAAGATCTCTGCGAGACAACACAATCCTGGAGAAAGTGATCAACATAATAAGACAAATTAGATGTGAGGGAACCAATACCAGAGATAATGGGACGCCCAGGAGGTGTAGTGAGGGATTTGTGAATCCTGGGTAAATAATAAAAACTGGTGTAATGGGGTGATGCATAAAGTGAAAATTATGAACATCCTTAGTAATTATACCCTCCGATAGTCCTCGACTCAACAAGATCTCAAATTCTTTTATATAACAAGTAGTGGGGTCTTTATCTAAGGTTCTATAGAACTTGGTATCTTTGAGTTGCCTAAGAGCTTCTGTATAGTAATCATCTCTATCCAGAATCACGACCCCTCTCCCCTTGTCCGCCGGTTTAATAACCACTGAGATGTCATTTTGTAGGGAGAAGAGAGCCTTTCTTTCTTGTAAAGATAAATTATTTCTCCCTAACTCTCTCCCAAGGGACTTACTGCACAATATCTTAAATTCATCCAGTGTTTTTTTTATAAAATAATTGTATAGATGGACTCCTATGATGAGCAGAGTAGAATTCAGACTTATTCTTAAATTTGTTGATATTTGTCTTATCGTTAACATCATAAAGGGCTACAGGATCACAGTTTGTTGCATCTAGAACATTATTTTCTTTCCACAGATCCTCTAAGATTTCTAACCCCCTATCACCCTGAAAATCTAGACATATGGGGGAACCTTCTGTGCATTTTCTATTCAGATTTTTAGATGCAAAGTACCTCTGACGACATAAGGTTCTAATGTATCTGTTTAGTTCGGTGTATAAATCAAACGAGTTAGGATTTGTGCTGGGAGCAAATGAGAGACCTTTCTTCAATAACTGCAATTGGTCATTGTCTAGAGTTTTAGTAGACAAATTAAAAATCCCCTTTACATCCTCTGATACCTATTGGATTCTATTTCGATCCCCTCCCCCTCTCTTTCCTCGTGTTCTCTTGTGCGTTTTGGTGTTCTCGGGGCTATTGCATTGAATCGATTTCGATGTTGAAAAGTCTCCCATGGATTGGTTTTCTCTAAAAATGTGGTTTATATCCATTGGAAAAAGATTTAGGTCTCACACCTAGATTCCTGGATTCAGAATTATAATCTGGTGGACGATCTTGGACACCAGAAGTTCTTTTGTAATCATTATCTCCTAGATTTCTATAGTTTCTATCCCTATCTCTCTCTCTAGGGCTATACTTAGCACTCACTTCAGGAGAACTTCTCCTTGGATATCTATTATAGGGAGATCTAATCCTTTCTCTACCAGAATCTAGTCTCCTTCTAGGATAGTTGGTGTTAGGAGGTACCTCCTTAAAGACTTTCTTATTATAGGATTAAATAATCCCTCTTTGGTAATCTTCCAGATCCCTGGAAAATTTTGGTCTTTTTTTATTTAAGATTTAATTTTCAAATAATTCTACTTTTTTGTTTACTTCTATATCCCTCTTTGTGAAGTCTGGAGAGTCTTTGTGTTGGGCTAGAGTAATTTTGACAGCCTCAATCTCATCTACAGTTTTCCTAATCTTTTTCTCCCTGTATCTGATAAGGATTTTCATCAAATTGATAGAGCATAAATCTAGAGTCTTTTCTTATTCATTTTTAAGATCCAAATCATCCTGGATAGATAGATGTTTAATAATTCTAAGACCTCTAGGTATTTTATTAGAATCCACATATTGTTGGATAAAGATGTTATCCCAGCAGTGTCTAACTTCGTTTTTCAGAAGTGTCTCTAATTTTAAAAAGTTTTTTATTCATACCAGCATCTTCTTGTATATTTTTAGTAAAATTCGCAATGTCAAAAGATGACATGTAATTTTCACGTCTCGTATAGCGCTCTTTACAGCACTGTAAATCAGCCATTTGTGACACACCAAGCTGCCTAGAGATATAACACTAAACAGAAATCAGCAACAAAACAAAAGAAATTTCTGGCGCTAATATGGATAGCGAAGATCTAAGTAGAAGGACACAGTCCTAACCAGGTATCAAATGCAGCAGCTCCCAATAGGAGGTAGTGTTAACCCTCCCAGCAAAGTATACAAAAAGGAAAACAGAGAGTTGCGCAGAAGTACCTAATAGGAATTTAATAATAAAATCTCAGAAATCTGTACAAGATGCATGTATCACATACAAAAAGCCACATAATTGTGGTATGGCATAAACTGTGTATAGACTAGCTCTTCTAAAATAAAATAAAGATTCCGGTAAATCTCAATTAAAAACAAATCACATGACCTCATAAACGTGTATATGCATACATATATTGTGATGTAACCCAATATATCTATCTATCACCAGCTGGTAAATATACTCGGGATATCCAAAACTTTTTGATCCTGCAGGATATAAAGAAAGCAGAGAAATTCTCTCTTCAGAGGATTTAATAAAAAAAAACAAAAAAAAACAAACAAACTATTACATGTACATGCAAAATTTTCCTTTTTGGAGTTTTGATCTTCAAAAACTGTCCTTATAAGGATCAAATATAGATGATATCCAGTAAGCAGACAAATAAAGATAATTGGATATTATTGGTGATCAACAAATTGAAGTCTCTTGCCGCAGTCGCCGCTAGAATAGAATTATGATCCTGTATGTAGAACCACACTATGTGTGTAAAACATCCAACAGAGGCACAGCTTCTTAGCACTTCAGCAGCTATTGTAAATCAAATACCACATACCTCCGGGAATAACAACAGTTCCGTGATTGTGGATCAAATATAGATGATATCCAGTAGATAGACAGATGAAGATAATTAAATAGTCTGGGTTATCAATGAGATAAAGTCTCTTGCCACAGCCGTGGCTGGAATACAATTACAATCCTGTATGCAGAACCATACTATGTATGTGAAATATCCAACAGAGGTGCAGCTTCTTACCGCTTCAGCGACTATATGAAATCAAATGACCACATACCTCTGGGAATAGCATCGGTTCCGTAATTAGGATCAGCTGATGACGAGTGCCTGTCAGCAATAGCAGAGGTAAGAACACCTTACCAAGGAGCGGGTCCAGATAAAAAACAGCAGTTCCTTCGGTGCGCACCATAAATCCGGGTCCGGACACACAGCATACGTGTGAATAGTTGGTCCCACTGATGATAAATTTTTAGGCTCGATAGTAGCATTCAGATTACTCGGGCACTCTGAATGTGACAGGCAACATAAAACAAGGCGACGCGTTTCGTCTGGTAGACAGACTTTTTCAAGCAGTATCAACCCATCTGGATAGTTGCCCTTTTTAAAGGGAGTATTCCTTCATCTAATTGCGATCATCTGTTCAGATCTTTAGAGTCTTAAAAGTACAGATGTCCTTTATTGCACTTAAGAAGAATACATAAAATTATCCAATCTTTTCATACATATAAAAGAATTCGTACATATAGAAAGTCAGGGATTATACTCATACTAATGAATACACAAAAAGAGAAAGTGTGCATAACTCCTAGTATATATAAGAGCATGTGGAATCATAGGATCCTCAAAATAGAATTCCTAATATTATGCATACACACTATTTGAATTAGTGTGAACCAAAACAGAAAAATTGCTAAAATATCCTAAAATTAAATAATTTTGCTCTTTTTTTGTTCCTACATTATTATTAACCTCACTAACACTAATTTCAAATCCTTTGCAGTCAATTTTGACCACCTCACAGGTCACATTATTATTTTCATACACTTTTGGACAATTACTGCAGCAACCTGGCTGGATGCTAAGTGACAGAGCAATGACTCAAACACACAGTAGTTCCTAGCACATCTAGGACACAATAGCACACAGCAGTGGCAGAAAAGAAAAGTGGTGCAAGATGGAATTATCCTTGGGCCCTCCCACCCACCCTTGTGTTGGATCTTAAAAAGGACATGCACACTTTAGCAAGTCAAGCACTTCAGCCACAAAAGTGTCACTCCTTGTGGCTGAAGTGCTTGGTTGTTTGGGCCCCCACAAAACAAGGTAACAATGGCCTTAAGCCACCTAAGGTAACAGTGCTGTTAATGAACTCTACTGTGGCAAGATGTTGTTGTCATCATCTTCAGCCTTATCCTCACCCTCATCAGTTTGTACATCATCCTCACACATTTTTAATTCATCACCGCTGGAATCCACCATTACAGAAGTCTCAGTATTTTGATGTAATTGGCAGGAAAGGCCTTCCTCGTGGAACTTGATGGTCATTTTTATGAATATCATCTTTTTGAGGAAGTAGCCTTCTACGCCGATCGCTGACAAGGTTCCTGGCTGTCCTGAAAACTCTTTCCGACTGTACACAGGAGGGTGGGCAGCTTAGGCAGTGCAAAGCGAGTTGGTACATGGGTCTCCAAATTCCCTTTTTTTCCTCCCAGGAGGTAAAGGGACTGTCTGATGTGTATATTTCTATGCCGTCATGAAAATAATCCTCCACCAACATTTGGATGTTGATAGTAGGATCAGGTGGAGTTACGGCAGAGGATTCACCTTTTTTGGTCCATTCTTTTAGACCAGACCAGGGGGTAAATGTATCAAGCTAAGAGTTTTCTGGCGGGTTTGAAAAGTGGAGATGTTGCCTATAGCAACCAATCAGATTCTAGCTATCATTTTGCAGAATGTACTAAATAAATGATAGCTAGAATCTGATTGTTTTTTCAAACCTGCCGGAAATCTCTCAGCTTGCTACATTTGTCAATATTTGGTGCAGAGTCATCTGCATCATCCCTGGGTCTCTTGGGAAAGTTAATTTGTTTCCTAGCAGCTGTTGAGTGAGAAACTGAATGAGGAGACGCCGTCCTGTCACGTAACACTTGAGCTGTCATCTTGCTCACCAGGAGCTCCTTGCATCTCTTCAGATCTGGGTCACTTGGAAACAAAGAGAACACATATGTCTTAAACCGAGGATCAAGCACAGTCGCCATAATATAGTGATCCAATTTCAAGATTTTGATAACTCTGGTATCCTGGCGAAGTGAATAAAGTACTTGATCTACAAGTCCGACATAATTAGCGGAATTGCTTTGTGTTATCTCCTCCTTCAGTTTCTCAAGCTGCTTTTCCAGAAGTCTAATTCAAGAAATAACTTGAATCAAACTTGCAGTGTCTGAACTCACTTCACAGGTAACTACTTCAAATGGTTTCAGCACCCTGCACAGTACGGAAAGTATTCTCCACTGCGCATGAATAAAATACATCCCCCCTCCTTTCCCAATGTCATGGCTTGTGGAGTAAGCGTGGATGGCTTTTCGCTGTTCCTCAATCCTCAGATACAGGGTGGAATTCCACCTTGTCACTACCTATTGCTTCAGTTGGTGGTAAGGCAAATTGAATTGCTCTTGCAGCTGCTGCAATCTCCTACACGCTGTTGCCGAATGCCGGAAATTTCAAGATATTTTACGGGCCGCAGACACCATCTCCTGCACGTCCCTATAATTTTTTAAAAAGCTCTGCAACTTTATTGTGTGAGCAAAACAGGGAATGTGATGGAAGTCACCCAGCTGTAATGCTCTGACAATATTGGTGGCGTTATCAGAAATGACACATCCTGAGAAGAATCAAAGCGGGATAAGCCATGTTGCAATGACATCCCTTAGTTTTTGTAACAGGTTATCAGCTGTATGCCTCTTAGTGAAGTCGGTGATACACAGAGTAGTCTGCCTCTGACAAATGTGACGTACTTGGGTACATGATGCTGCTGTTCCTGCTGGTGAAGGCGAATCACCAACCCTGTGGGCTGTCAGTCATATAATCTTTAGTTTGCCCAGTTCCACTTGTCCACATATCTGTGGTTAAGTGTACAGAGGGTAGAATGGCATTTTGCAGCCCAATAATAACCTTTTTTACAAACCTTCTGGTAGAGGTAGCTTTTCTTCTGAAATGGTGTTGTGATGGAATTTGGTAACATGGATACAAGACCTCAAGTAATTGTCTAAAACCAGCTGCTTTAATAGTGGATATTGGATGCAGATCTAACACTAGCATAGTCACCATGGCGTATGTGATCCGCTTTGCGAATGAGTGACTGCTGTCATACTTGCTTCCTCTAGCAAAAGATTGTTTCACAGTTGATTGTTGTAAAGTACTAGTGGTCTTCTTCTTGGTCTGCTTCTGGGATGAAGATTCACCCCCAGCAGCAGCAGTGGGACTAACGCTCAAGAATTCTTCAGAGGAATCCAGGATAGTGCAGGAGTCATCTACCCTTAGCAACTTGTATGCAGGACTAACTCCGATCACTACTGAGAATATTGATGAGGATGGGGTTGTGGGTGTAGATTGCAGGCGTCAGGATGTAGGTGAGAGAAGGATCCTAGCTGATGATGGACTGTTATTACTTTTTTACCATAACTTTCTTATTTTCCCAACACCTTGCCATGAACTCTCGTCAAATGGTGTAACATGAATGAGGTTCCTAGATGGTTAATGTCCATCCCTCGACTGACTGTGGCTTTACATATACTACAAATAGCTAGACAACTGTTGGCAGGATTTGGGTAGAAATAATTCCACACATAAGAAGTGGCTTTTTTGGTCTTATATCCATGCATGACAATGGCCTTCTTCTTATCACATGCCAGAACTGCTTCCACTGGTGCAGGACTTACACAAACAACATCATCCTCATCAACATCCTCATTAGCGCCCTAGTCGGCTACACAAATATCCCCCTCATCCTGTTCCAATTCCAAAGTGGCATCCTCAATTGGTGTATCACCGGCTACACGCGGCCTGTTCAGGCACACATCAGCAGAAATGCTGAAAGGGGCCTTCTTTATGGATTCACTATCTGAATGGTCACGATTACACATAGCACTCGTGCATGGACTCTCCTCAGGGATTGGTGTCATTTCTGAATCTGAGCATACATTTTCCTCTAATGCCTTATTGATTTCTTCCAGCGCGGCTTTTACACGTAACAGTATTTGTCCACCACTTTTGGA